>NW_027500351.1:0-29238 GCF_021521415.1 Bidens hawaiensis
GTGCTCATGATGACTCCGACTCTTAACGTGAAGGTGGTGATGGTGGAAATGGTGGAGATGATGGTGGTGATGGTGGTCCAGAACCACAAGCTGAGGTAACATATGAGCAGAAACGTAAGCGTAAAGGGAAAGAACCGATGGTTGAGAAGGGTGAGAAAGTAAACAAGCAACGTGTTCGACATGGTTCAGGAATTGAGATACCTAGTCAACTGTTCGTACGTTCGACTCCACCGGTATCTATTTCAGATCCTATTCCTACATCTCCTATACCTCAAAGGATTCCAAGGTCACCGACTCCGATTCATATGCCAGTGTCTCCGGTACCTCCTTCTATGACTTTGATTACTACTTCACGACCAAGATCCAGTATTTTGGTAATGTTCTTCAAACTGTATTGGCTCAAATGCCTAAACCACAGCCAACTACTCCCAGTGACTCCAGCTACATATACACAGTTGCCAAGACCTGAGTATTCTTTTATGACTTTCAGTCGTCCACAAGGGTCCCATGCAACCAGTTCATCCTAATTTCTATGGTATGTCTCCTCAAGCTCAGTGGTTCCACATGATGAATATTTTGCCTCTTCAACAGACGCAGATGCAAGCTGACCGAGCTACACATGAGTTGGCACAACGGAACATGTAACCGACATATTCAATTTATTCAATGAGAAAACAGGGAACTCAAAAGCCCTTGTTGCTGCTCAGGGGAGAGATTGGATAAACAAGACGAGATCATTCTTCAATTGACATGTAAAGATGACAAGTTGAAGAAATTAAAGAATGATGAAGATGATCAGGATGGAACAGGTGGGGTAGATCAGCAATCGGGCGGTAGTTGTGTGCCTTCGGTAGGTAATAAGACTGATACGAGTACTTGGTGGTGGGTCTGAAGCAAGTAATACTACAAATTGTGCCATATAAGGATTATACGAGAGCCAAACCAATTGACGTTATTTCGGCCAATATGCTTTTGTTTGTGGGTATGGACGGAATCGTGTATAGTATGGTAAACGCAAGATGAGATTCTAAGAAGGCGAATTTTGTCCGATCATTCATTAACCAAAGAGCGGATAGCCTTGCTATCTGGATCTAAACGAAGAGGAGGTTGAGAAGTTGGGTAAAAGTGTGGATTTGGATATTGAGATTGAAGAAAGTACGAATACAGGAATTCCACATGGGAATGTGCCTGAATTTGATGATGTGGAGGTAGAGGACGTTACTGCTGAGGAGTACCCTGAGTTTTACACCGACAACACCAACAATGACCCAGGTATTCCGTTTTTCACTACAGAAACATTTGATGCAGCAGAACGTCACTTTACGTGAAGAGATAGATAAGTGGAATAAAACTGCAGAGACAAGTCACTTATCGGAGACAGAGAAAAAGAGTAAACGTGCTCTGGATGGTATATTCGAGCATAATGTAAAGAAGATGAACAAGATGAACGAGACCTTTCGTTATCATGAACGGGAGGAAGTCAAATTGGCAAAGGCTCGAGCATCTGCATACCAGATGAAAAAGTACAAGCCGGCGAAAGATGTGAAAGGTGATTTGGTCGCGTGGCCAGTTTGATTCTGATCTTAAAGTATATATAGTTAAGTGGGAGCACAGGTATTTATTACTTCAAGCGCCCACAACGATATCTTATCTATGCAAGGTGGGACGTTAGAACACTAGCCAACAGACACGTTTCGTGAATCGTGGGAAAGATCAGTGGGCTGAGTGGTTCTATACTCATTTATTACATGAAACTCGTTATGGTTTCAAGTTCTTCAAGCCACAGGTGCCGGACTCACAAGTACATTGATGAGATTGATCACGCATAGGCTGGAGGAAGATGATTCTACAAGTAAAGCCGCCAAAGACAATGAAGAAGGCTCCAATGAAGATATTTCCTCAGAGTCTATTCACCTCGTTTAATTATTGGTATTATGACAACTATACAGGTAAAGAGGTTATCGTATTTGGTTCCGGTTCAAACACGAAGACTATACGTGTGATTGATCCGATGTGGTTGGTTAACTTATCTGAGTCTGAAAATGATGCTTTATTTCAAAGTCAGATCAGATTCGCTAACGTATGCGATTATAAGCTTGCTATGCAGTTTCAGAAAGTTGCTCGAGTCTGTTATGCATACAAGATTCATAGTTGTAATGATTGGAGAGACAAAGATGTTCCAGAGATAAAGAATAAAGAGCTCGAGACGAGGGGGAGTTTGTTGATACATGTTTGAACGTCTCGGTCTTTATTATCTGATAAAGTATTAGTTTTAGTATTATAGAGGGTTTTAATGTAAATATGCCCATTCGCCTAAAATTGTAAGGCACATTCGTTACTTTATAACGAATGTGTCACATACGTATTAATGTAAGTCCCATTTGTTAACCCTGCTTAACGAATGGAACATAACGAATGAAGGCTATTCGCTATAGTTAATGTATTAACAAATAAGTATGTTTATTCATTAGGTTAATGTAACGAATGACCCATTCGTTAAGGTTATCTTAACGAATGAGGTCATCCTCTATATATAACCCTGTAATCTATTTCTAATAAAAGAGTTCTGATATTTCCTCTCATCGTCTCGTTACTCTGCCCAAATCTCCTCTCAACACACACACTACACACACTTAACGTAATCATCCTTAATTGTATACATACACAACGAAATCATCCGTGTCATCATAAGATCTAGTCCCTACCGGCTCTTTTAGAGGGTAAGGAAATGTGCTAAGTTTTTCGAGCACAGGTGTACTTACGAGCACAACTGCTTACTTAAGATCTCGAGCATGGTCTTATGCTCGAGTATGAATACCTTCACATTGAAAGTGGCTAAGTGGCTCGAGTATGGGGGTACTCAACACAGTGATAAATTGTTTCAAAAAGACAACCTATTTTTAAGTGTTGCTCGAGTATACTTATTCGAGCACACCATTAACGAACAATCAAGTACTTGTACGTCGATCATGTACAAGAATGTGTGCTCGAGTACAGTGGGAGCCAGCTGTCTATTTGGCTATATGCTCGAGCAAGGGTAGGTACATTTTATTTGAATTAAATGACAACTGTCGTGCACTAGACGACAAAACAGTACTGTACCAACCAAACGTTAAGTATAAAAGGGGGAGTTAGAAACTTTTTCACACATTTCATTTCCCTCTCTTAACCTAATTGCAAAAACTCTCTTGCTCGTTCAAACCACTGCTTACTCGAATACTTGATTCTTGCACGATAATATTTCAATCTTAGCCATTAGCTCTATTTCGACTTCGGTAAGAAATCACTACTAGATCATCATCTCACCGATTTCGAAACTAGGGTTTCTGATTGATTATCTTACTAATGGGTTCTTTGTTTTTGCAGGTACGCATATTACTATGAAACAGGTTACTGAAGACGCTGTTCTTCTCTAACTACTTTCGCGTATTGTTTCTGCAACTTTGTGTACTGACTATTATCTTTTCTTTTTGCAGACCTAATGGCCATGAAATTTGAAAAGAGGCATAATATGTGTGCCCAGTTGGAGATTGATGATGATAATAGGGAAGTGGAACCCATGATAAATTTCCTGAACAACTCCAACCTGAGGGTTGCCCTGACTGAGAGTCCCATAATTTAGAGGAACCACATTCAGACTTTTGGGAATCGGCTTCATATGTGAATGACGTTAACGGGGAGAGAATTGAGGCTTCTATCCTAAACCATGATATTGAAATTACAGAAGTGTCGATAAGAGCCGCATTGAACCTGAATGATAATTTTGGTGCTCAAACCATCCTACTCAATCCCAAGACTGTTGAGAGTATTCCAAGAAACTATGGGTTACCAAGGAGAAGCTAAAGAGGGGCATTCCAAAAGGGCAGCTTCCTACTGATATACCGTTTCTTAATCCATCATGTCATCTAGTCCTTATCTCCAAGGAGAGGGACTTGGACTCTATTGAGCAAGGAACTAGCTACCTTGACAGTAGCCATTTTGTATCAGCAACCATTTAATGTGTCAAGACTCATCTTCAATGGATTGGTATGAAATGCTGAGAAAGCTGTAAATCAGAGGTTCCTAATGTACCCAAGGTTCCTGCAGATTCTGATAAATAGGCCATTGTCGGACCTTCAACGTACAGGAGAAGTTTTGAGATTACAAGACCCAAACATTTATCAAAGAATGAAAAGATGCTAATAGCAAGTTTGTGGACAACACTGATTGGGTTGTTCTCCCATGGCTGCTTGTGCCAGCCTTAGGTGCCATTGATGTGCCTAGAACACCAGGAAACAATGATGATGAAGATTATGCTAATGATGGTGATGATAATGATCAGGGAGATGGGGGTCCTGGACAGTTTAATGAACCAATCGCCCTTGAGGCTGCAAATGTAGAAGGAAATGATGATTGAAGTGATGAAGGTAATGGTGCTGATGATAAGCCTGTGAATGACCAAATTGCTTATGAAGAAGAGGTGGTAGAAGCTTTGGGTGGCAATGCCGAGGTGAATGAGCCTATTTTTAATCCTATTGGAAATGAGATGAGTGTATTCACTGGGGACGAATCTATTGCTAACTTGGAGAATCAGGAGGGTAATACAGGACTAGTGTTGGAAGTCAATGATCAGACTAATGAACCAGTTGAGGGTCCTAGCAACAGAGCTACTAAGCATATAGATGATGATGTGTTTATAGCAAATGTATATCTGCTGAAACCATACAAAAGATTACTCCACCAGACTCACCACCTCCTAAAGAATATCATGATGAAACTGACTCCGTTGAAATTGATGATGCTGTTGACAATATTCCTTCCTCACCTGCTACTACTGAACCAGCATTATCCGACATTGAACCAGTTCATGATACACATGTTCTTTCACCACCAACATCCCCATTACAAGAATCCATTATCTCCTCACCACCTGTTTTCACACATGCCCAAATTGTTCAAGATACACATATTACAATCCCACCATCCTCTCCAATACAAGATCAACCTACTACTACTATTGGTCAACCTACCTAATCCATTCCCACAGTCACTAAGCCATACAAACTACTCTCTCCAGAAACATCTGAATCTGAACCTTTTTCTGAGCCTGCTGTTAAACCAACTCAAGAGACACCACCATCCATCCTAAACATCTATGATCTTATCAATGAGAACATGGACGTAGAGTTTGAGAACATACTATTAAAGGAAGAGAATGCATTCCTGGAGATTATGAATAAAGCACTTGAAACAGGTCTTCAACAGGCGTTAATGAAGATTCAAACCCTTGAGGGACATTCTGAGGTTGAGAAGACCTCAGATGCACCAAAACAGGGGGAAAACACTGAAGATTCAGGGGTATTGAAATTGATTGAGAATTTATATGCCAGCTCTGATGAGGAAATTGCAGAGGCTGGATCCTCAAATGCTCTAAACATGATTAATCAAGAGTATGACGGAGATGCTGATGATGAGGGGGAGTCTGATAAGGAGGTTGAAACAGAAGAAGATAAGTTGAAAAGAAAGCAAAAAGGGAAAGGGATTGCGTATACAGATGATGATTTACATCCCAAGCCCTACACAAGATGCAATCTGGTGATGACATACTTCTTAAAGACAATGTAATTGATCCTGATGTGGCTGAAGTAGAATCTGTCAAAACAGCAATCAGACTGATGAATGAGGAATTGGACTCAATGGACCAAGAGGTGCAAGAAGATGAGGAAGAAATTCCTCAAGAAGTGCTTGAAGCACTGATTAAAATGAAGGAGAAAGAGGCAGAGGATGAAAAACTGAGAAGAGAGGCAGATGATGCCATCAAGGCTACATTAGAGGCATTAAATACAAAACAAAGTGCTAATGATCAAGAGCCTACACAAACTGATGAGCCAGTCTTATCTGAGCCTGTAGAATCTGAGCATGCAAGTCCAGAAACTGAATTTGCACAGCCGAAGAATGTACATGAAGATGAAGCAGAACTTGGTCTGGGAGTCAAAGAAGAACCTAAGAGGGATGAAGAGCCAAAAATGCCATGGAATGTGTATGTAAAATTCATCTCTCAATTGGTTATGATCAAGACAAATTATTGTATTCTGTTACATCCTGATGAGTATAGACCAGAAACTGTGGCTAGTGCCAGGAGGGCTCATGAAGAACAAAGACAAGAGCATTGGAAGAGAAGCCAACTGCTGTTGAAAGACAAACCAGAGCCAACAGTTAATGAGGTTCTTGATGAGGATGCTCATGTAACAGAACCAATAGTTGAAGAGATAAATGATGATGTGCCAGCAACTAAAACTCTTATGCCTATAATCACATAAACTGATGGTGATGAAGTGAAGAACATTGTGAATGAAGAACCAATAATCATTGCGCCATCATAGCATGAAACTGAAGCAAGAGATTAGTTAAAAAGAAAAGAATCTTCTGAAGTTGAACATCCAAAAGCAAAAAGACAAAAATCTGTTTACAAAAGAAGACTGACAAAATCCAAATTTGTATTCAAGTCCACCGAACCTGAAGTTGAAGAACCAATGATTGGGGCACTTCACAATTTGGATGAACATCTTGATGAAAATGAAAAAGAAGAAGAAGAAGAAGAAGAAGAAGAATTGAAAGATGATGAGAGGGAGGATCAAGATAAAGCGTATTTGATAAGTTTTGAGTATGACTTGAAATATCTTCAAAGATTATCAAAATGAAGTAATTGCCAAAGAAGTCAAAGGATGGAAGAAGAGAGAGTCAAAGAGAGAATTTCTAATAAAGAATGGACACAAGCCTGCCTTCCTAAATCTCCAGTCATTTGATGCTATTGACAAATCTACAAGAGAGCTCTTGTAGATGACATTGCTAATTTTGTAGAAAAGACAAACAAAAGGAAGAGACCAAGTGATGATGCTGAATATGAGTCCGTAAAGGCTAAACATAAAGACATCAAATTTTTGCAAGTCCATGGATCTGAATACAACTCATTGATCAAACTATCACTGGAAGAATTAAAAAGGAAAGTGCAAAATATCAAAGACTCTCACAAAAGTCAAAAGAGTGCTGAAAATCTTGAAAGAGAAAAGAAGTTGAAAGTGTAGATGGAGAAAGAGAGGGAGAAAACTGAAAAAAAGGAAGCTGAAGCCAGAGAGTGGTTTTAAGACCCAAACCGAGTCCAGACTTTAAAAGGAATAGTAATGGACAAAGGGATGACTGAGGAGGAGTTTGACAAAATGCCTCACTCCCAACTCCTGGACATATACCACAGAGAACAAGGATTATACATGAGACAGGAGGACAAAAGAAGAATGGAAGAGTTAGTCAGAGCGGAGATGATGAGTGCATTACACAATACACAAGAAAGGTGTTAATATGGGAAGACTGATGATCAAACTGATGAAACTATAAAGAGATGGTATGTAGAGGAAGGGCTTGACAAGACAAAGAAGTCTCAGCAAGGAAGCACAAGCAGAACACCCTTAACATCTGAGATTGTGAGGCCTGAGAAACCAAGGAACTTAAATCTGCCAACACATCTCTACTTTGATAAAAGATCCAAGACTTTAAGGATGATCACTGAAGATAAAGAAGAAACTCTGATCATTTTCAGGGATGATTTGAGAGATTTTACTAAAGAACAACTGACAAAGATGGCTGAATTGAAACTATATGACAATCAAAACAGAAGCCAACCATCTGAACAACAAAGGAATGACCTCTCAAAATTCATTAAGGAACAATCAGAGAGAGGGTTTCCATTCCTAAATCAAAAGAAAAGAATAACACACAGCCAAGCTGAGAAGGAGAGAAGGCGAAAAAAGGTCAATGAAGTTCACACTCTTGAACTCTCTCTGTTTGATACCAACAAAAGGAAAACCCAAGAAAGCAGCTCTCATGGTAAAAGAAAGACTTTAAAGGAGTGCTTAGCATTGAGGCAGGAGATGCTTGAACCAAATTCAGTTGTGCAGCAAAATGGGAGGATCACTTATATCACTTACAACCAGCACAATGACTCAATATCTCTGAGGAATGAATCGGGAATAACAATTGCTGTGATCCGGTATGATGGGGATCTTCAATTCATGCATCCTCAAGATCTTCAAGACATAGTGAATGCTAAGTTTCCCATCGACTCCTCTGATGCTGTGGAACTTGATATGATTAAACAAAAGGCAGCCCTTGTCAAACTGAAGAAAGAAAAATCTGACACAAGGAGCATGAGGAGAAGATAGCAGAATGGAGCTTAATGATGAATAATTTTATTTATGTTTATCTTTATAATTTTGTTTGATTTGTATTTTGATGTAAAACAATTTGATGTGTAATGCCCAAGAGGCAGAATTCCTGCATATGTAATAAAATGACTTGTTCTTAAATGACTTATCTTTGATATCTGATACAAGTTTAACTCTATGCAGGTGTGTTTTGGTGCATCAGAGCATGTTCCAATCTAGGGGGAGATTGTTGAGTCGGATTTTTGCTAAAGAAGATTGGAATCTTCTCAACCTCCTCAGGTAACGGCTAAGTATGGACTTCGAGCAAGATTAGACTATCGAGCATGGTTTTACTACTTCGAGCAAGGTCTTCAGAACCTTAGGTGGTTAATTCTTCTAAGTGTTAAGGCTTCGAGCAAGCTACACTTCAACAAGCAAGAGTGTTCTTCTATCGAGCATGGATTGCCAACCGAGCAAACAGCTTGACCATACAAGTTTTAACCAAGTGTTATGAGCATAGGATGTTCGAGCACATCGAGACAAGCATGGATGCAATAAGAAGATGTCAAGTGCTCAAAGCAAAGACTTCGAGCATGGTTCAGTTCCCCGAGCAAGATTACATCCGAGCATGATAAAGATTGTTCAATAAGTCTCATGACAAGACTAAAGACATCAAGAAGAATGAGCTTGCTCGATGGACTAGTTCGAGTAAAGCAAGGATTAGCCAAGAAGAATGAAGCTTGCTGGAGGAGAATATCTTCACTGAAGATATTCTAAGTAAAGTATGCTCTAAGACACTCATTGAGCATACCCTGCATACTAAAGTGTGCTCGGGCAAGACACATATCATGCTCGAAGACACTAACACTTGTATTTGATTTTGTTTTTCATTATGTAATAGATAGGGATTCTAGAAGAAATGTCAGGGTCTATAAATAGGATCCTAGGTTTCCATTTAGGGTACGGATAAGACGCAAAACACGGATTACGAGAAAACATTCCAAAAGAATATTTCCTTTTGTTTTCTCGTACCGCCGCCGCTGTCACGAAACCCTAGACATTCCATTTACTGTTACATTGAATGATGCATTTAATACAGTGAATCTTTGTCTTTGTATTTATTCTTACTGAATATTATATTATCGTTTCGTTTGTCATAGTATCACACCTTCGTTCCATTCGTTGGATATCCTGATTCCGCTGGAATATTCAATAGGCCTTTGGGTTATAGAGTTGGTGTGCTCTTGTCAACCTTATCAAGGTTTGCACCCGACTCACGATCCTGACACAAATCAATAGTGATTATTCAACATTGTCCGCAAACTTAGAAAATAATTGTGTTAACAACAAAAGTTTTGCACCATATATGTTGTTTGAGTTAAGAAAGTCAAACTTCCCAATTTATTCTAATTGACAAATACCTTTTGTTCAATTTTCCATAATATACTTCAAAACAAGCTGTTTTAACATTTAAGAAATAGAGATTGAAAAAATTAACTTTAGACGCACCCGATTTACACGAGCCAAGTTAATTTTTTTCAAAACAACCCGTTTTGACCACAATTCATTTTACGGGCCATAAAGAGTATATTTCAACGTAATGCGTCAAAACTAGGTAGAGTGATGCTTTTGATCCAATTTGTTATGCAGCTTTGAATATATTAGGTATTCAGTTAATAAAAGAAGTCTATTATAACATGTATTTGTATTTGCCACACTTTGACTTTTAAGGTCAAACTTATTGGTACTCAAAGTCTTTCTAGAAGATCCTGAATCAAAGAAACAGAAGACATAGACCCCATTCACCACCACACTTTTTGGCAATGAAGAAACACTAGGTGACCCCAGACAGATTACGGATAATCTGGGGGTTAAATAGATGTTTCCCACGAGGGGTTAGGTCCGGCAAAGATGGTTCTTCTGATGACCTGCAAAACAGACACCGTGAGCTCGTCACTGAGAAGGGGGGGGTACCTCCTTGTGACCACCCTCCGGCGTGAGAATCAGACTAGATTGCTCTTGAATATAAGTGTATATATTAAGAGATTGCTAGAGAAGATAAGATAATGAGATATCAGATAATGTGTCCATACCATTCCAATGTGTTGGAGTATTTATAGCCGAAGGTAGGTTTCCAAGAAGGTACAGCCGGCTGAATAGTATTCCTGTTCTGCCAACTGTGGGCTACGCACATGCCATGCTGGTGGTTGGTGGGTAGGCAGCGGCTGATAGTGACCAGGCCGGCTGTGTACTATTCCTTTTCCACCAACTGCAGGCTATGCACGTGCTACGACAGGTTGGTGAGTAGGCAACGGCTGATAATGACATTAAGTAATAGAGCATGCTGCTCGTTGTACTGTTGTCAGTGAGCTGTCGTAGCTTTGGTCAGATCTTTTGTCTATACCTCGTCAGGTACAGTACAAAAGATCCTCCAGTATCGTACGGACTGCCTCATTTGGGCGGGAGTTTTCCCGGCTTTGTGCGGGAGTATTCCCGGCTTGCTCACTCCTTCTTCAGGTGACATTACTGAATTATTTAAGAGTTAAGTGCCTTGTGCGTGTAGCCTTGCTGCGCGGGTAGCCTTCCCTGATGGCTAGTATCCGTTGCTGCGGGAACAGGAGGAGTACGTCGACCATTGGGAGGCTTTTCCTGCGGGAACAGCATGCGTACTGCGCGTAAGGACGTCACGTGTCTGAGCATGGTGGGTCCTGCGGATCCAGTTGGTTTCTGTGCAGACGTCTCTCTTCAAGGTGAGTCTTGCGAGTTTAGCCTTTGCGCAGACGTCCCTGTTGAAGGTGAGTCTTGCGGGTTCAACTGCGCAGATGTCCCTCTTTGAGGTGAGTCTTGCGGGTCCAACTGGGCTCTGCTGGGACCTACCTCTTCAAGTCCCCCCAGTCCAATGTTCTTCTCATGAATTGTTAATAAGTGAGGTGAACTTTTGGACTTAAGCAAAGGGTTTTGAAAAGGGTTTAGTTTTACGGTTTTCCATGGGGATTCTTCCCGCGGAAGTCCTAATGTCACGCAGAAATTCCCGACTTTTCTGCTTGATCTTTGGGTATGATGCGGGTAGGTCTGTAACCTCCTCGCAAGTAAGGAGCGTTGAGTTCCACTTGTGTAGATTCTCCATGAGGTTTTGGTAGTTTTGAACATAGTGATTAATTATGTTAAGCAACCAATTCCATCTTGGAGCTTCAAACAATCTAGTTCTCGACGTTCCCGCTATGCGGGGATGTTATTCCCGTTTCCGCAAGCATGGCCCAGAAGATCCTTCTTGGTTTCAATTCCCTGCGGAGTGCTAGGTATGTGAAGGGTTTCGCCTTGACACTGTACCCGCACTCGTCTTATAGTTACTTTACTTCCAAGGTATTCCTGGCTTCAATTCCCTGCGGGTGCTAAGTATGTGAAGGGTTTTGCCTTGACACTGTACCCGCACCCGTCTTATAGTTACTTGGTTGCCGAGGTATTCTTGGCTTCAATTCCCTGCAGGTGCTAAGTATGTGAAGGGTTTTGCCTTAACACTGTACTCGCACCTGTCTTATAGTTACTTGGTTGCCAAGGTAAGGGGTATAGTCCCGCTTACTTTTGAATCTTTTTGAATCTTTTTGAAATTCGAAGAGTTGGTGAAAGGATAAGAACAGTCCAAACTGTTGAAACGTCGTCCGACGGTTTCTTCTGACAGTGTCAGGACGTGCAGGAAGTTATGGCGACGTGACAGTATATGGTCATTCCAGACGCTTTTTCAGGCGCGTGGGCGCGAGTTTTCGGGCGCGTGGCCGCGAAGTTTACGGCACGCGTCCTGTAAAATGTTGTTGCCAGCTTGCTTTTCCACGTGTCATAGTTTCATTGCACCAGCGTTTTCCTCTCTCTTCCGCATTAAATTCATCGCATTCATTGCGATGAGTATATAAAGGGAGGAGAGGTTGCATCTCAACTCACGGTTTCACCTCTCTTCTTCTTCTAAACGATTTCCGGCGAATACTCTAACTTTTCTGTCGAGCATTCTCCTGAAATCGTTCTTCTTTACATTCAAAACATGTCTTCCGTTCATGATCTTGAGGCTACCGCCGAGGAGTCTGACGTGTATGCCGAGAATCCGTCGTCTACTTCTGATAAGGACGATAAGAGTACTGCTGGTGAGTGCCCGTGTGCTCTTACCGTCGACCTGTACCAGTACATCGTCAGGAAGTTCATGCTTGAGCCCTTCGAGCCTGAGTTTCCTGAGCCACACCAGACGGTGTACGATGCCCCCAAGGGCAAAATAGGGGTGTATGCTGCATTCTTCATCTATGGGAATCTCAGGTTCCCATTGACGAAGTTTGTATACCGCGTTCTGGAGAGACACGGTGTGCATCTGACGGAGGTACACCCAATGGCGATCGCCAAGATTCGCCATTTTGAATGGGTGTGCCTCATTCTGGGCGTGGAGCCCCATGTTGACCGTCTGATGACCTTCTATTCCTGGAGGTGCATCCAGGGGTGGTATACCTTGGTCACTTGGATCAAGTGTTTGAAGATCTGCGCTACCGAGCGCAGTCTTCGGTCTTGGAAGCGGGAGTTCTTTTACATCTCCGCTCGCGTCGTCCCCATAGCGATGACGTTCAAGAACGGGAGAGCTCTCCCGAACCTTCACGCCTCCAACTACCAGGAGGCGGAATGGTTCTCCAAGATTTCCCGGGTCCAGTCTCCGGTTTACCGCTTTGCGGAGTCCGGGATGGTGATGCTCGGGATGAGCCGGGTGTGGAAGGATGCTGGGGCGGAGGCACCACAGATTCCCATCGTCCTCGAATACGGTTTGAACTCTATCCCTTACGGTATGCTCCGTCTTCTTTGCTGATTTAGAGTTTTTCTTCTAACTGTTTCTCTTTTTGTTTCAGAGGGGAATGACTTACAATCGCTCCTGCATCCGCGGGAAGCTGGTGGTCCCGCTCGGATGGGTACCCGTGCTCTTGATGAGAACGAGTTGCCCATCTTGGAGCAAACAGCGGATCGGTTTGTGGAGGTCTACCCGCCGGGCCACCCGATTCTGAGCGCCACGCGGCCAGGTAAGGAGTTATTTAACCCTCGCCCTGTCAATGCTCAAACCTCTGCTGGAATTCCTCTAATTTTGTCATCTTCTGATGAGGAATCCGCAGATGGTCCTTTCTTCACGCGGAAGAAGAAGGCTGCTGGCGGGAAGGGTAAGGCGAATGTTGCCTCCACTGCCGATCAGGGGAATCGGTCAGAGTCAGAGACCGAGAGTGAAGAGGTGGCGGGGAACCCTGGTGGTGATGAGACCACTGTTCCGGAGGTTGAGACAGCTGTCACCTCCGGGCCGCCTAGGATGACGACGGTGAGCGGCGTGAAGAGACCGGCTCCATCGGGTTCGTCCCCGCCTTCAGAACCTTCAAGCTGAAGAGAACTCGTAAGTATAAACTTTAACTTTAACTTCATATCTTTCCGCCATTATATTTAAATATGTTTTCATGCAGGCGTGGATGCAACCGCATTCCAGGGTGGAGTGGGGAGGAGCACCTCTGGACCCATGACGGTAGATTTGGTCAACCTACCCGAGGCGATAACCCAGGCGACTGCGCCTGCTTCAAGTGTTGGTTCAGATGCTCACTCGGTTGAGGCAACTGTTCCAACTGTGACGTCGTCTCCGCCGGCTGTCAGTGCCATATTCACTGATTCCTTCACTGAGCCGGCGGTGAGTTTTTCTGCGGGCTCTTCCGCAGCGGCGACCACGGTTGTGAGTTCACCTCCGTTGGTTTCTACGACGGCGGCTTCAACCGTGCCTCCGGAACCGGTGACCACCTCGCCCCCGGCCGGTTCAGCAGGTATGTTTGGGGCTTCTAGCCAATCTCTGCCTCCTTCCCATCTTCCTGACCTCTTGGATGGATATCCGTTAGGTTCGGGTGATGGGTTTGGCGGCTACAGGCCTGTCATCGACCCTACAGGTGCGTAGGGTTATTTTAGCTTGTTATCTTTTTTTTTTTTATATCTCATCTTTTCCTAACTGTTTCTTGTTTTTTCAGTGTCGGATTCCAATGAAGTGTATGTTCCACGTTAGAACATCCGCCGAGGAACAACCCTTCGGACGGCTGTGGACTGCGTCGAGTGGGCGCGCCACGCCGCTCCAAGTGGGGCGCTGGGGGAAGCTATGTCGAGCTACCAGGAGGGTAGGCTGACAAACGAGCTTCGAATTCTCCTTTCCCGGATGCAGCCGCGCGTCGAGCTGCTATGTCGTGAAAACGACAAGTTAAAGGCGGCTCGTATCCAAGAAGTAGCTCAGGCGCGGGCTATCCGGGAGGAGAACAGGAGACTCTCCGCCGTTGCTGCGGAGAAGGAGAAGGCCTTCAAGGCCCTTGAGGTTGAAGTTCAGGCCCGTCTCGAGGCCCGTTCCAAGGCTACCCAAGCTGTTAACGAACAGCTTCGGTTGGCTAAGGAAACTGCGCGGAACGCAACCGAGAGGGCCACCAAGGCTGAAGCTGTTGCAGAGCCTCTGCGCGCCGAGAATGAGGAGCTCAAAGCCCAACTAGAGAGGCTCCAGCAGGCTCATGACGCCTTGGCCATGGAAGACGCCAAGAAGCTTCAAGAGATCTTGGACCAGAGGGGTATGCTTGACCATACTGAGCGTAAGCTAAAGGGCGTTGAAGAGGCTGCTGCTAAGGAAGTGTTGCTTGCCAACCTTAACAAAAGTGAAGCTGAACGCGCCCGTAACCAAGCTCAAGCTGCCCTCAAGGAGGCTCTGGTTACCAAGGAATGGCTTCTACGAGAAGCGTTGTCGCAGGTAAGCTTAGCTTCATAACGTCTTTACGCTTTCCTTTGTACTTAGAAAAGGTTTTGATACTTGGTATTTTTTCTTGTTGTAGGTTGTGCATCGAGTCTTCACGGACACATCATATGACGATGCCATGAGCGCAGCCCTCAACGCTTCTCATGAGGATGGGGAAAAGGCTGGCTTCCTGCTTGGTCTAGGGTTCGTTGAGAAGGGCATCCCGCCTTCCAACTTCCCTTTATATGATGTTGACACTGAAGCTGTATATGACCAAGCAGTGAACCAGTATGCCGCCTTCCCACACCCGGTGGTGGAGAAGGTGAACGAAGTTGCGGCTGCTGATGATGGGCTAACCATTCTCAAGACCTTCCTTGAACCGCCACAGCCAACTGATGGTGCGGGTACAAGTGGGTTTGGAGGGAGTGGTCCTGAAGCTTGAACCTTTAGATCCCTTCCCACTGTTAGGATAGGTTTATGTTTTTGTATAGATTTACACTCTTGTAGGCGGGTAGATACCCGGCCATTCTTGTAATACTTGAATTTTTATGGAATGTATAAATCTTTGTGCGGGTAGGACCGCCACTTTCACTGGATGACTTGCTTTATAGACGTTATATGACTTGCTCATGCATATTATAGCTTAATTTGGCGCTTGTTTTGCCGCATAAACCATATATGATTCGCTCGTGCATACTTTAACTTAGCAAATTTCCAAGTGTTTTGAACAAGTTAACCGTTCGACGTGCGGTTGTCAATAGGTTAGTGTTCAGTTTCCTCTATCATGATTGTGCGGGTAGGACCGTCACTTTCATTTAGTGGGATGACCGATCTTCACCTATAACTAACCTGCGTGAAGGTTTGCCGTTTTTTGTGTTTATGCGGGTTTTGCCGCCGTCCACACGCAACGAGTTCTTCACACTTATTTGTGCGGTGAAAACCGGCATATCAGTGTTTTGAATAAATTAACCGTTCGACGCGCGGTTGTCAATAGGTTAGTTCGGTTTCCTCTATCATGATTTGTGCGGGTAGGACCGGCACTTTCATTTAGTGGGATGACCCAACTTTACCTATAACTGACCTGCGTGAAGGTTGGCCGTTTTTTGTGTTTATGCGGGTTTTGCCGCCTTCCACACGCAACGACTTCTTCACTTATGCGGTGAATACCGGCATCAGTGTTTTGAATAAGTTAACCGTTCGACGCGCGGTTGTCAATAGGTTAGTTCGGTTTCCTCTATCATGATTTGTGCGGTTAGGACCGGCACTTTCATTTAGTGGGATGACTGAACTTCACCTATAACTGACATACGTGAAGGTTGTCCTCATCTGTTTTTTGTGCTTACGCGGGTTTTGCCGCCGTCCACACGCAACGATTTCTTCACACTTATTTATGCGGTGAAAACCGGCATATCAGTGTTTTGAATAAATTAACCGTTCGACGCGCGGTTGTTAATAGGTTAGTTCGGTTTCCTCTATCATGATTTGTGCGGTTAGGACCGGCACTTTCATTTAGTGGGATGACTGAACTTCACCTATAACTGACCTACGTGAAGGTTGTCCTCATCTGTTTTTTGTGCTTACGCGGGTTTTGCCGCCGTCCACACGCAACGACTTACTTCCCCACTTATGTATGCGGTGAAAACCGGCATATCAGTGTGGAAAGTTCATAAGTATAATTGTAAGATTATCAGCGTCAATGTGATAAGGAGAATCATTTCCATTAGAAGTGGCTCTGTGCCTTTTCTTTTACAAGTTTGGAATTGATCTACATGCAGACTGTGTAATTGAGCTCCCTTCCATGTTCTTAGGATGGGAGTGTCATCGAGCCTTTCGAGCCGATATGCACTTGGTTCGGAATCTCGTTGTTTACACAGTATGTAGTCTCCAACATTGAAGCTGCAGCTTCATTCGTGTTTTTCCCACCTGGGGTTCAACACGCATTAGCCTGCTCAGCGTTCATCACGCCACGAGGTGCCTGAGCGTCCCATCTCTGACAAATGCTTCGACGATGTCCTTCAAGTCTACGCATTCCTCGGTGCTGTGGCCTCTTGTCCTGTGGAAGTCACAGAATTTGCTCTGATCAGCGTTGTGATGCTCTCGGATTATTGGAGCCTTTGGCCATGGGAGCCTCTCGGTGTCAAATACTTCGGTGACGCTTTTGGTGAGTGGCGTCCATCTGGAGTTCCGGTTCGACGACCGCATGTTGTCCTTTCCGCCTAACCGAGGGTGTGAGCCGGATGAGGTGTCAAAGTTTACCCTTGACTGCCAAATACCTAGCTTCCTCTTTTTGTTTAGTCGGGCGGTAAGGACGTTGTTTTCTCTTGTTTTCTGGGTGTAAAAGTTTGTGCTCTGGGGAAGATCTCTACCCAGTTGCTTTTCCGTTTCCGCGAAGCGTTTAGCTGCTGTCATGATGGCATCCCATGTGGATGGCATGCCATCTTTACCCGTTAAGGCGCGGATGAGCTCTGGGTCTTTCGCGCCCTGGATGAAAGCAGCGCGAACAAGATCTTCGCTAATACTGCCCAGACTTAGCTTCTTTGAATTGAAGCGCGTGATGAAGTCTAGTAAATACTCATCTTCCTCTCGGATGCAGTTGAGAATTGTCCATTGCTCTTCAGTGTACTTTCTTTGTTGGCTGAAGTGTTGGCTAAACTTCTGTTGGAAGTCTGCCCAATCGTAGATGTGGTGGACCGGTAGACGGTCGAACGACTCTCTGGCTGCTCCAACCAGCGTCATCTGGAACATATAACACCACGTGGGTTCCGTCCAGTTGCTGACGGCTGCCCCCGCTATGAATCTGTTCAAATGATCGTCTGGGTCGGATATACCATCATAAGTGCCGATGTTGGACATCTGTTTGGCACTTCTTGGGGCGATTGCTTCCGCAATGTCCCTTGCAAACTTGGAGGTTCCCGCATTTGCAGCGGTTGGTATGAAGGTTTTAGAGAAGTCACGTGGGTTTCCACCCGCGTTTTTTGGTTTGAAGGTTTCTCCAAAATTCCTTCTTGGTTGGAAGTCCGTTTCCTTACGCTTCCCTTTCGCCCTATGGCGAGGGTTTACGTCGGTGTCGGATTCCTCCGAATCATCGTCCAAGTACTCGCACTCATTGCTCATGTTGAGCTGTTGTCGAGTGCTTCTGAATTCGTCAGCCTGTTGGAGTGAACGTAAGCGTTCGTCCAACTCAGCTTGGAATTCTTTCTGACGTGCTTCCGCCCACGCTTTAACTTGATCAAGTGTTTGGTGGGGGGACCTCGTCTGTCGTCTTTCCGCCTGGGTATCAATGAACCCCAGGGGATGATTGTTTACTGCACTTGCCCCGGCTCGGGTAACCGGGGTAGTGTTCGTAAAATTTACTACACTTGCTCCGGCTTGAGTAACCGGGGTAGTGTTCGTAAAATTTGTGTGATCGCCGGTGTTCCTCCCAGTAGCTGGGGTTGTGATTACCGGGATTTCTTGGTCACTCTCTGGCTTTGGCAACGGAGTAACCTTAACCATCTTTCCAGAAGTTTTGAAAAAACTGAAAAAGAATAAGTTCTAGCTTTTATGCACGGATGGCGCCAATGAAGAAACACTAGGTGACCCCAGACAGATTACGGATAATCTGGGGGTTAAATAGATGTTTCCCACGAGGGGTTAGGTCCGGCAAAGATGGTTCTTCTGATGACCTGCTAAACAGACACCGTGAGCTCGTCACTGAGAAGGGGGGTACCTCCTTGTGACCACCCTCCGGCGTGAGAATCAGACTAGATTGCTCTTGAATATAAGTGTATATATTAAGAGATTGCTAGAGAAGATAAGATAATGAGATATCAGATAATGTGTCCATACCATTCCAATGTGTTGGAGTATTTATAGCCGAAGGTAGCTTTCCAAGAAGGTACAGCCGGCTGAATAGTATTCCTGTTCTGCCAACTGTGGGCTACGCACATGCCATGCTGGTGGTTGGTGGGTAGGCAGCGGCTGATAGTGACCAGGCCGGCTGTGTACTATTCCTTTTCCACCAACTGCAGGCTATGCACGTGCTACGACAGGTTGGTGAGTAGGCAGCGGCTGATAATGACATTAAGTAATAGAGCATGCTGCTCGTTGTACTGTTGTCAGTGAGCTGTCGTAGCTTTGGTCAGATCTTTTGTCCATACCTCGTCAGGTACAGTACAAAAGATCCTCCAGTATCGTACGGACTGGCTCATTTGGGCGGGAGTTTTCCCGGCTTTGTGCGGGAGTATTCCCGGCTTGCTCACTCCTTCTTCAGGTGACATTACTGAATTATTTAAGAGTTAAGTGCCTTGTGCGTGTAGCCTTGCTGCGCGGGTAGCCTTCCCTGATGGCTAGTATCCGTTGCTGCGGGAACAGGCGGAGTACGTCGACCATTGGGAGGCTTTTCCTGCGGGAACAGCATGCGTACTGCGCGTAAGGACGTCACGTCTCTGAGCATGGTGGGTCCTGTGGATCCAGTTGGTTTCTGCGCAGACGTCTCTCTTCAAGGTGAGTCTTGCGAGTTTAGCCTTTGCGCAGACGTCCCTGTTGAAGGTGAGTCTTGCGGGTTCAACTGCGCAGACGTCCCTTGTTGAGGTGAGTCTTGCGAGTCCAACTGGGCTCTGCTGGGACCTACCTCTTCAGGCAAATACCAATCTTCAAAAGGTAAAACACTTTCCAAATGCATATTTTATATTTTGTTTAAGGACGACAACATATCTAACGCGCAAAACACTACAATAGGTTCATCACATTGTGACAGCAAATAAGAAGCTTCTACTTTTGCAGTGCTAACATGACTCGAAGACCTAGCTAACGACCTTTTGTATTTAGTAATGGCACACTTTTTTGGTTATATTTTGTACACCTTAAAAGACCCTTAAATATAATGTATTTCATTAATAATCATTAACAACCCACCATACTTTCAGTAATAGTCATTTACACCCCGCCACAGCAATGCGGCGGGTCAACCATCTAGTTCTATATAAATACAACTTCAACTTAAAAAATAACCTAAACGTACATTAATAAACATCACATGAACAATGATCGAGTTAAATAGAAACTTTGTATTTTGTATATGAACTTAATCAATTACGAATGATGTAAAAAACCAACCTTGGATTTGTAGGATACAAAATTAGTGGATTAGCGAATCGTTGTTTATTGTGTTTATACGTTTTACTTTTATCCGCTAGGTTAAAAGTCATTTTTAAAAAATATAGGTCGCAAAAAATATAAAATATCTCGAGTTTAAAACCAGTTTACCAGTTTATACCGGTATTTAAAAAAATTGGCGATATGATGTTCTACCAAACCGTCCAAAAAATACCAGGCTCTAAATACCGCTTACTTTACCAAAATCTAGTATAACCGGTTCAACCGGCCGATACGTACCAGTGTTTAAAACGTTGGTTACGTATCTAAAATTATAAAACCAAAACTTAAAACTTATATAAAGTAACATTTGCATTTTTAATAATATAAATATATAAAAATACAAAAGTATTATATGTATAATAAAGAATAAAAAAGTAATATAAATTAGGTACGTATTTTGGTCACACCAATTTTATTATGTTTACCGAATCTAACTATGACGTATATTTTTTTATCGATTAATTAGCGGGTCATATACAACCATGTGCAAAACATTGGTTACGTATGTAAAATTATAAAACCAAAACTTAAAATTTATATAAAGTAACATTTGCATTTTTAATAATATAAATAAATAAAAATACAAAAGTATTATATGTGTAATAAATAATAAAACGTAATATAAATTAGGTATGCATTTTGGTCACACCAATTTTATGTTTACCAAATCTAACTATAACGTATATTTTTTTATCGATTAATTAGCGGTTTATATACAACCATGTTACACGGTGAGGAGGCTCGAGGGCTTGCTAAGGAAGGCGACAACAGCAGCAGCAAGGGTCAACGAAGGGGGTTACTGTGTTTAACCATTATTACTATGCCAGACCTTATTTGACTTAAATAAACTTTGTTTGCCAACTAATCACTATCATTGATTAGGTTTGACCTAGATCAACTATGTTTACCCTTGTACTGGGACATAAATAAGTCTTAATTAATGTTTATAAGTCAAAATACACATATAATTCATAACGGGTCATAATGCAAAGAATGTATCCTACACACCACGGATTACCATGAGCCACTAGTCAACTACTACCAACCATTATTAGACGTACACTGATTATGCTTAACCATTAATTGTTATGTTTTACCAGCATGATCTACATTTGATGTGTTTGACATAATGTGCGTTGTAGGCGGTTCGTAGGAAGTTGTAATCTACTACTCTAATAAAAGAATACTACTTTGTGTCATTTGTCACTCTTTTAGCCCCCCTCACATTTTTAAACCCGTTTTGTTATTTGGATCCCGTGTGGGTCATTACCCGACTCAAAATAGCATTATTCATATCTATGTTCCTATCTAATAAATCAATAGGATTTTCACCAAATCTCTTCAAATTGTCACATAGCATTCTCAACATTGCATTTGTCCATGTGGCATTTTGTAATTTTTCCTTTCATTTTTTGACCGAACTATTATGGCGAAATTTTACCCGATTTGAATTTCAAATTACCTTTGCATTTACTATTTAAGGGTTGTTTAAGCATTAACAAACTAAATGTAGTTACCAAGCACAACATGTCTTCTTCAAATCGTATATTGTTACTTCAACACCGAACTCTTAATTAGCTTGATTGATCAATAAAATGGTAGTTGGTAATGTTGCTTTAATTGAACTCCTAATTAGCTTGATTGATCAATAAAATGGTAGCCTGATTAATTTTTGTTTAATTTTATTCAAAACGGTATATAAATATTTCGAGGGTTCATCATTTATTTTTTAACAAAGTGAAGAACATAACTCAAGTGACGTTGAGGTGGTGAAACTGAGCTCTGATGATGATTGTGAGGAAGTTACTATTGCTGTTGATATAGTTGTTCATGATTGATAGATAAGATCATTTATTTACATCCTTTATTCTTTCATATTATTTATTTGCCATGATTTTATTTTTTTATGCCAGTTGATTTTGCAAGGATGAACATATTAGGCGTGAACAAAGATTCGGTCATGATAAATCTTGAAGGCGTTGAATTCAATACTCAGGTTCGTGTTGAACGCAATATTTGCATTTATGAAGTTTAGGGTTCATGATTGGGTAAAGTTTTCTCAAGCAAATGATCTTCAAAAGAGTGACCATTATGTTTTTTTCTACAACATGGACAAGGGTATTTTGCAACTTATTGATATTATCAAGAACAGCTAATCTACTTCTTGAGATAAAAACATTAATCTTTTCAAAGTTGTGACGTGGATGTTTGTTTCAAAACCATATTTTGTTTAATATTTTGTAGCATTAAATTGATAATGTTAAATATTTAATTATGCTATTACTGCTTTTTTTTAATTATTATGGTTTTTATTAACCTGCATTTCTATAAATAGTATTTAATCTTACGGCGTTCATGTCAAATTTTCCAAATTTGATTTTTAAAACCCCTTATATTCGGTGTTGTTTTTAATAGTTTCTTAAAATAAATAAAGAACTAAAATTATAAAACATTAATATCATTAATTTTTAAAATTATTTTTGTTAACACTTGCTAAAAAAATGTAACCTATTTATAGGAAATTTGACCCGGTTTTCAGAAAACAAGTAACTGATATAATATTCTGATATTAAAGTATTTAAGCAAATCAATTTAGATTCTAAATTACCAATATTTTTGATAAATATTGTTAATTGATGATTTAATCATATTACATGTTATACTGTTATACTACTTTTACTTTTAAATTTTACTTTTACTTTTAAATTTTATGTTTAGTTTTAATAAGTTCTTAAAATTAAAACTTTACGCCATCTTTCAAACTTAAGATTATAAAATACTGTTGTAGAATTTTATTATTTCGTTCTTTACTATTACTATATTGTAATTGTAATAATATTATTAAAATGTTTTACTGCGTAAATTGGATGCCAATGATCAATAATTATATTTCATTAAATCTTTTGGTAGCGTTTGGTATGTATGAATGAAAGACGGAATAGAATGGACTATTGTGAGTGAATAAAAAAAAGTGTTTGGTTGGTCAATGAAATGGAATCACCTATTACCATGTCCAGTCCATTCCACCTAAAACACCTTAAATTTATTCAATCCAACCCATGCTTTTTTTTATTCCACCCCTTTTCACATTATATCACATCCAACACCCTCCCACCACCACCCATTGCACTCTCATCACAACCATCACTGGCCGCCGCCCGCCACCGCCAACCACCCACCACCATCTGCCGCCCACACCACCACCACCACCATCGCTTATCACTACCACCCATCCATCCATCGCCACCAACCATCACTCCAAGCTCCCCCATCGCCACCGACGTTCACCACCGCCATCACCATTACAACTCGCATCCCACTACCACCACCCGCCGCCACTCACCTCCATTTTTATTTTATTCCAGCTTTTTCTAGCCTACCAAACAACACAAAATAATAATTCATTACATTCCCACATGTAAACAAACATCTCAATGGAATGATAATGATTCATTCAATTACCTCCTTCATTCTATTCTCTCGCTCATTTCATTTCATCACCCATTCCATTACCCCATACAAAACAGACCTTTTGTATTTTAATTTCAAGACTTTTATTTATACAATAAAATTTACCAAGGAAAAACTTAAAATGTACAAGTTGGTCTTAAAATCTAGTGTCTCTGTGATGTTATCAAGAAATATTGATGACAAAGGTGGCGTATGTAAGAACACAGATTAGTAATTACATCTCTGCGAAACCAAAAAGATCACAAATTATATGACCATGCGTAGTTATAATTTTCCATACTTAGGCGTTTTAGGACACGTGGCGGTCCAGTCAGCATTAGGGAGTTTTGTAAAATGTGGTGTAGAGATAAAAAAAAACCATAACTCTCATATAATCATTACCCCCCCCCCCTCACAAAGCGCAAGCATTGAAGAGTTACGTGCATAACTTTGCACCCAAAATGTTGCCCCCGACGTTTTAGCCCAAAACGCCACAATTAGGCCACCACTAGGGATGGTCTTATTATCTCATCATGTATCATAATTTTCAAATAATAAAATAACTTGTGACTTAAAATGTTTGCTTAACATTATTTTTACTGGCACGTGTATCACACGAGTTCTAACCTAATGGTTAATATAAAGGCTAACGATACGCTAAGAGTCCTGCTGGATCATGTACACTTAATTTTACCATGAATAACTATATTTGACCATGATTAATGTGATTCACCATTATTTGGCATACAATGACTATATTTACCACATATCTTACTCTTCAAATAAAATAAAATAAAATATTAAGTCTTAGGCGTCAAGCTCACATTCAATTATAGTCTAATTTTTTCCTCTTAATCTTCTAATCTCTTATTTCATTCATCTCAGCTATTCATGTTTCATAAGTCAAAACCATTTTGACAATTGAGATATAAAATAGTCAATAAATTAAAAATAAAATATTGTTTGAAGATCAAATAAATAGAAATACGAACGTTAAACAAGTAGAAAATAGCCAAGAACATTCTTTTTCTAGGGTTGGTTTGTTCCTTCGGTATCTAGTTTTTTCCCACGGACATTATATCATTATGTAGGGTAAGTAGCACAGTGGTTTAAATTTTGTTAATATTTGATGACGATTTGAACAGTTGTTATAAAAACAAATATTGTATATAAAAATATGGGGCAATTTCATTGAATAGTAATCAAGTTTTAAAAGTGTTTCAATCAAATCAATCAACTTTAAAAAGTGTTCTAATTAAGTCACTCAACTTTCATATTTTATTAAATTAAAGGTTTTAACATGTTTTTTAGCGCTTTTCTTTTTTCTTTCATATAGGAAATCTTTTTATCTTTTTTTATGTTAACGTTGAGTGGTGACGTGCAATTTATTTGTTATTTTTAAATTTTAATATAATTAACGTTTTTTTAAATTTTTTAAATTTAAATACATATATTAAAAATTCCGACCTCCATATCCTCCACATCTTATCCTTCATTTCTCTCTTGACGCGCAAGAATATCGATGAGACTCGATTTGAAGATTTAGTGACCCAATTTAGGGAAAACTACACGAGTGACTTAATTGGAACACTTTTGAAAATTGGTACTATTTTATGAGATATTCCCTAAAAATATTTACTCAAATATATAAATTTGAGATTCTGGATTTCTTTTTATCTGTACTATATATTTCATCTCATTCTTATCTTAAATTTTGTTTCTTTATTTTAAATAACAAAACTTATTTATTTTTATTATTTGACAAATTTCGTTTATTAATTCAAAAGCTAGTTGTTAACACACCCACTTTGACAATCATTTGGATCTCATGGTTATTTTATAAATAAATTTGTCATTATTGACTCTAATTAACTAACAGTAGGTCTAATTGAGCTTAAGTGACACTAGCAGGCCAATATATGATCATTAATAACTAATTGTCATTGACCTTGTTTGAACATCGATAAGCATAACTAGCCTTATTTTGCAATAAGTAACACTTATTTTCAATTGTTTTATCAAATCACACTTAATTGATAATAACGGATCTTGTTTTTTTAATTTGGGTTGGTGGGTCAATTGACAAATACAAACTCTTTAAAACACTAAGGTTGGGAGGTCAAGTCCTATAGACGACAGAAATTCGACGTAAAAAAAACTTGCCTTTTTCTTGGTCCGTGTCACCCAAACTTTAGAAAATACAAAAACCAAACTCCCACCTATTTACATGCAATCAAGTTCTGTCAGTGTCGACTCAATTTACTCACACCTAATTCTAATACATATGCTATTGCTATAGAAAAATTTAAATAAATAAAAGAAAAATGAGTATTATAAAGATCAAATATAATTAATATTTTGAAATATGAACTGTCAAACCCTGAATTAGGGCCTAGGCATGATACCCCTTAGTTGGTATCGGTTTTGTAAATATATCAGAGGGTTATTAGCGGAAGTCTTTGGTTAAATAAAATATTAATTTATTTTGAAAACTTCTCGGATAATAAATATCCAAGTGTTCGATTTACAAACCTTGTTTAATCTTGAATATAATATTTTAACGATTAAAAACTGAGCCCTCTCCATAAGCGAGCATCTAACTCCATGAGTGACTCTTATTCTCTGCTACCTGTACTATGCTTTGCTTTCCTGTGATGTGGGGGAAAAGTACGTCAGCGATATGCTGGTGAATCATTGACTCTAAAAACATTTAATAAATCTTTGACTGATAAGATAGTTTTCTTGAACAATCTCAGTAGATACGTCTCTTATTTCTGGGAACTTGTGCCACTGCCATACACACACAATTATGGTTCTCCGGGTACTGATGCCCATTGGACAACTTTTGTTATGTCTGCTAGCCCGAGGCCACGTAGCCTTGATTGGTAGGCTAAACATATATGTTTAGATCCAGACACATGTGTACTCGGCCTAAGTTGCTTTTATTTTCTACCTTGTGACATAGGGATCACGTAATCCCTTAAATTTAGAGATCACGTAGTCTCATATAAACATTTGACTGACTTGTTAAGATAAACAACTCGTTTATCTTAATGACTGACTGTGAAAAGGTTTAACATATTCACCTATGATTGTCTTTTCCGAATGATGTGGTGATCTCATTTGAAAACCTTTGTGAAAGAATGATAATTGATCTATATAATAAAGTAAGTTTATATAAATGCCCAGATCGCCTCTTGATCCAGCTACAGACCTTTAGTCTGGTTTTGAAAGCTTTAAACATTGACTGATCATTTGTTTGAATAAAAAATTTAGACTTGTAGTCTTTCCATTTATTTACAAATAACGTGCGGAGTTTCTTCTTCATGAAGAAATATCTATTGATAGGTTTCTACTTCATGAAGAAACATTGAATGATTATAACCTTTGTATGTAAAATCTTGCGTTTCTTAGTTACAAAGAAAACTATATCTCTTGCATGTAATGTTTCTTAGTTGTGAAGACTCTATTTCTGACTATATCTTTTTGTATGTAAAAGCTTATATTTCTTAATCATGAAGAAACATTATTTAGCTATAACCTTTGTGTTTATAAAGCTTTTGTAAACATAATTATGATCAACGTTTGGGCCATACCCCTGACTATAGTCTAAGTCAAGTATAATAATAGTAAATTAATAACTTAAGCAAAACCCCTACCATACACGGGTATTCAGATTTTTTATGCCTAAACTTGTATGGCAGCACTTGTACTCTTTATCGCGTGTTGAGGCTTAAACCATCGGAACTTCGGGGCTTGGAACGTACTACGAGGTGTGGCACACAAAACGAGGCTAAGTGTGTGTGAGAAAGTGTGGTTGGGAGTTGTGAGAGGATTATGCCGTGAATCCCCCCCCCCCCTTTCTATAGATAAAATAGGGTTCCATAGCATATTGTGATTGACCCTTCTCTTGGCCTGTCACGTATCGTGATGGCAAGAGAATGACGCGTGGCTTTGCTGACTCAGCCCTAGCGTCTGCCACGTGTCACTCCGTTGCGACACGTGTTGATGTGTCATAATGCTCCATTGCGTATCGTTATGACCTTGTTCTAGGCTCATCGCGTAGCGCGATGGGTTCCTGGATTCAAAGTTTTTACCTTTGGGTCCCTTGTCTTTGATAACTTGTCACTTCTTGGTCATGTTTCCATCTTCCAAAAATACTAAAGCGGCTCGCAGCGATGTGAGCATGCGAAGTGCAAAGTGCGTCATCAAAGCGCCACCTTGCGCCCATCGCCCGAGTTCGTGTGCATGTGCGTCGGGTGCTTCGCACCCTCCGCTAGGACTATGGAAAGTGGTTAGCCACATAAGAACATTACTATGGAAACTCTCTTCCTTATGAAGAGCTTCCATTTTCTTCCTTATTTTCATGTGGGATGAAAGTTTTCTTTCTTGTTTATACCCATGTGGAATGTTTCCACTTTCTTCCATCTTTCCATGTGGGATGAATTTTTTTACTTCCTTAACATGAGATATTTTTATTTTTCTTATCTCATTTTTCCCATTACTTATCTTGAAAATATTTTTTATCCTTTAATTTTCAAAGTTAACATTTTTAGTCCAAAATAATTATGGGATTTTCAAGGATGTTACATCCACCCCATCTTGAAAATGAATCTCGTACTTGAGATTCGCTGACTTAAGTTTGGATGATTAGATTCCCTCCAATCTGATTCTCGAGTTTAACTCTAACTGGCATCTTAACTAATATTATCAGTCAATGGTTTAGAATATCATAAGTAATAATAAATTGCTAAACACAGTGCCAGTTGTGTTTAGTTATTTACTCTACCTTTTGTATTCTAAACATTTATTGAGGTTAACTAGAATGTGTCTTGGATTTAGTCTCATCAAATCCTTTCAACTTACTTATTTTGATAACTTCCAAGATACTCATACTTGAGTCATTATATCCTTTGTTTCATGATCTTGGCGAATTCTTTTTCGTTTATGTTTTCGATTATTTCCTTGAACTTTCAAAGTTCATGCAATCGATTCTCTTTGAATAAAGACATACATCATTTTCTTTATTTCATCTTTCTATAGATGATGGATTATATTGAACATCCAGTCTCCTTATATTTCGAATAAATTTTGAATCCGTCTCTTTACTGAATATAAGCATTTTTGTGTAAAGACACGATCTGTATACTAATAACTTTATTTATTTACATTAGGGATTTAAAGACCCTATTACGGTTACAAAATTTCTCATTTAAAACGAGTTTACAAGCTAACTAAATTATTAGTTATTTCTAATACCTTGGAATCTCGCACATTTGGCATACTCTTATCTGCTTCCATTCTTGATCTCTAGATGTTTCTTGTGTGTTTAACATATTTATTCTGGAATTTCCTTTCTTAGCACCGCTTCCACTTGCATTGTTTATCTTTTTCGGACATTTTGTGCTAAAATGTCCATTCTCTCCACAGTTGAAACATACAACTGTGTTTCTTCAGCAGTTATCTTCAGAATGACCAATTTTCTTGCAGGAGGTATATATAACTAGTGGATTAGTTTTAGGGATATTAGTTGATCTCAGACGTCTCCCATGGTGTCTCTTGCCACAGTTCTGGTAGATTGTCTTGTTCTTTCTCTTTTCCTAGGTTTCTTTTTCCTTTTTCTTATCATTCTCAGCTTCTTCTTGGTTTCTGATAAGACTATTCGTGAGATAACCAGCCAATTCCATGGCTGAGTCAGCGGTTTGAGGCATATGAGAT
>NW_027500352.1:0-105798 GCF_021521415.1 Bidens hawaiensis
CTAGCCAACCGAGAACCATAATCAAACTTCTACACGTGTACTAAAACATTGCGGGAAGTAAACCAACTTGGAAGGTATCAAAGGCTTGTACAAGGGCCGTGGGAACGTGTTTTTGGTGAAAGAGGAAAATCGTGACAGAATTGACAAAAGAGTTCATGGCTTCTTTTTCAATTAAAACGAAGAATTTGGATATGTGGGACAAATGTGTTGTACAATTTAACGTTGGGGGGAAATGGTATACCACTTAGTAACTCAGTTAAGGATTGACAAGGGAATTTACACGTCTGAGGAAACCGACAATGCCTTATGGTTTGAGGCTGGGACAACTTTCTCATACGAAGATAATCAAGAAACGGGTGAACCAGGGAACACCAGAATCGAGGCATAGGAACAATTAGGCTATGAGGATGAATCTAATATTCCGAGTAGCACCAAGAGCATAGGTCTACGCGTCCCGTTGTATCGTTATATTCATCACTTGCTGAGCCAAACGGCAACACAGCGTGGCCAAAGCGAGGGAGTCGTAGGTTTGAGGGATTTATGGGATTTATATTGTATCAAGAACGAGGTACCATGCAACATTACATACATGTTCTGCCAACTGTTCAAAACTAACGGGAACGCAAAAAAAGCCACTACCACAATCTTTGGTGGAGCTTGGATATATAAGCTATACAAAGCCTACGTTGCCGATAGTGAAGGAGCGAGGAGCCCAAAGCTAGTACCACTCGATCTTGGCCTCTGTATGAGTATGAAAATGGTCCAACAAATCTCACGAAACATGCTACAGAGGCGGTTCCAGGATGCCTATAACCATATTCGGGATCCTGAGGACCCATCAGAGATGACCATTCAGGACATACCCGAAAGGTGGACTGGGTCAACTCTCCAACAGGCCTGTGGCCGCACATTCTCTCAGCAAGGCGGCCAGTTATCGTCAGCCGCCAGCCCCAGCTTGTCATAGAATAGCCAGTACTCGTTTGAGGGGCTATATGGGCTTATTGATCGCTATCACACTCACACTTCCGCTTCCATTGACAAGTTTTAGGGCAGATCTCAGAATCTGACGCAAAGAGTGTCGCAGAGTACGCGGAGACGAGGCAGAAGATACATCAGCTGGGTGAGCGCATGGATCGTCAATGGGGACCATTTGACCCGGCACATCCGGGCAACTTACGAGCAGCGGTAATGATAGGCTTGGGCATGGGCACTTGGGCAGGTGGTAGTAATTTGTGACATTATTATTGTTTCATCATGGTTGTTTAAGACACTTTTATTTTCTTTGTTATTGTTTGATATGGCTGGTTATACCGAGCCATTTGGCTTGATACTTATTAGGCCTGTGTAGGGCAGGGTGTGGATGATTTCACACCCGATTTTCAATATTATTATGCTTTGTATGTTTGTTGGGTGTGTGCATTTTTATAATTTAGGTACGCTACAGGAAAACGAACGAAAAACAGGGGACGTGCTGTGAAAAATTCGTTAGTCCGCAGGGAAGTTCCTTTCCATTTACCCTCCATACTTCATATAAATATTTTTTATGAATCTCTTGACATTGAGGACAATGTGAGATTCAAGTGTGGGGGGAATTACTTTATCAATTGTTTGCTCAACTAATTATAAGATTCTCTAATAACAAATTTTTTTAGAAAAAAAAGATTATTTTTGACAAAACCAAAAGCAAATCGAAGAAAAGTTTTTGCAAATAACCAACTAAAAATATACTATAATCAAGAAAGTGAAAAAGTAAAAAGAAGTTTTTTAATAGTGAGAAGAAATTAATGCAAAATATGGCATTTATACCCAATCACTCTGTTACTGTGAGATAAAGCTCATGCCATATAAATATTTTTTCGGAAGCATTGAGTGACTCATATGTTTCGTGTGATTTAGAACTTTCTCAAGTATTCCTTTCAAGACCGCATGAAGCGTTATATAAGAAAGAAGGTAATACAATCACAATTTCCTCAAACTATTTTCCAAAATTACGACACAAAACCGAAAACCTTACAAAACCTTACCCTACCACTTTATCCCTTTCACCGGTAAAATAAAACATTGGTATTTTACCGGCAGACCCTAAAGAACTGGAATGCATTCTTTCGAATGATGCTTAGGATGTAGAAACTGGTCACATGAAGGAAGATGTTGAAAAAGTCAAACTCGGTCTCATGAGTATACCGAACTAATGAGGGTCGGTGCCATTAGGCTCAAAGCCGAACGATCCATTAGAGTTGGAAGTTATGTCAGAACATGATTGAGGAAGAAGTTATCCACATCCTCAACAAAACTGGTCTTGACAATCTGACCTTAAAAGATTCACTAGATTTGTAAATATACACACACACACACACACACATATATATATATATAACCTCAGCAATCGGGAGATAAGGAGCTAAAAATTGAAATCCTTTTGAGACTCTCGATGATCAGCAGAAGTTATATTTACCATCCTCACCATCATTTACCTAAACCCTTGAACCACCACAAAACACCAAATCCCTACTCTCAAAAAGCCAACCACCAACCCCAATCACCTTCTGACTTATGCAACCCTTCACTAAGAGGGAGATTTAAACTTGTTACAAGCTTATTTATCACAGGTCACATTTTTACTAAGAGTGTTCATTTACATACATCAAATGTATGATTAGATATAAAGCCGAGTGTGTGTGAACATTGTCAGATGGTGATGTTTTGCATAAACAAAAGCTCATAAAAACAAATCATCTTTATATATATATCATTACATATATTTCTATGATTTAAGGTTGGTTATATTGTTCCCATTTTCTCAGATCTCTTTTGGGGATGTTTAATCTATGGTCATAGCATGCTATTTTTAGAGAATATTTATGAATAGCTTGCTTGAGGACAAGCAAGGTTCAAGTGTGGGGATATTTGATGTATAAAAAATTGTAATTTTTGAAACATCAAATAATCTCTAAAAACTGCAACTTCTATCATATAATATAGTTCAAATAAATATTTTTCATGTTAAAATTTATTTTTCAAGTGAATCCAAGCCTCAAAGGAAGAAACAAATGAAAATGCAAAGAAAAATCAAGAAAACCAAGAAAACAGCAAAACACACCCCCCATGCTTCATGGAACACGCCCTCATGCTTTCCTGTGCAAGAAAAGACAAAAATCTGCAAGAAAAACAAAATAATGGACAGCTGGACACGGGGCCGTGTTATGAGAACATGGGACCGTGATCACCTTTCAGAAAAGACAAAAGAAATATAATAGACACCCAAAAACACGGGGTCGTGCCTCAGGAAGCATGCCCCCGTGGTGAGTCATCATGTACGATCTGATAGAGCAATTAATGCGAGTGGACACCTGGACACGGGAGCGTGCCTCACTGGACACAGGACCGTGCCTTATCTCCCAGACAGCTTATAAATTGGAGCATGTTGCATTCAAATGGGTGTGCTTGGAGAGAATTCTATACGAGTTTCACTTATAAAACGCCCACTTTACACTCATATTGAAGATCTTCTTAAGAGTTAAAGGCTTGGAGGTCATCATCATCACCATCCATCATCATCGTCACCCATCACCATTAAAGAAGAAAGATTCATCAACATTTGGTTAGATTATTCTAGTTTAATCATGTGTTTGTTATCTTCATCTCCTTTGATGTTTATAACCATGCTCATCATGAGCTAAACTCCATTTACCATCTAATTTATATGAAGAAGCTTTGTTTTACTTGATGATTATATTAAATATGTGATTTAGTTTTAGTAAAGTACATGATGATTTTGCAATTATTATTTGATGAAAAATGTTTTATCACTTTAACTCAACAAATCAAGGTTGATGATTAACACTCATTCATGATCCACTCATGTTCTTGGAGACTAGAAATGGTAAAAAGAATATTTTAATAACTTATCTAAGATAAAACATGGATCCTTATATTGTACTTAGAAATGATGAGATATAAGCTATGATCTATTTTTCTAGTCTTGATATTTCTAAAATAACATTGTTAACATGATTGCTTAGGTTATCATACTACTTAAAGAAATCATATGTTAAAGGAATGTGTAACTATAATCTAATTAAATCAACCAAGGGGAGATTGTGTGACTAAACTAGAACCACCCGAAGTTGTTAGAATTGGTATTTGAGAAATCGAAGTCAATTCTAATCTTTATACTTTATCAAAACCACTTTCTTACTTAAATTGACATTCTCGTGGTAGACATGAAGTTATGCATGCTACTTCCTTTTATGTCATAGGGTATGTTTACTTAGAAATGAGGGAGTATTCTGTCATATATTATTAAAGCAACACATATTTACTTTATAACCATCAAAGAAGAACGGAGTCGATTCTAAATTTTAGATGGTAACCTTCATATAATTGATTTAATCATTTAGAATTTCTCTTCTTGTTCACCTGTATTATATATATATATATATATATATATATATATATATATATATATATATATATATTATTCTAAAGAAGTTTAAAAATCACCATAAAATGATTATCTTCTCCGATTTAATTAATATGAAGATTTATTATTAGAAATATTTGTTTCCACGGATCGATACTTGGTTCTTACCAATACCATTCTAGAAATATGATAAGTACACATGCCTATTTTGTGTGTGGTTAGTCTTAGAGCATGTTTGGAATTGAGTTTAAAAATGCTTAATGGCTTATTGGTCTTTTCAAAAAGCCAATAAACTAAAATGTGTTTGCCAATCATGAAAATCCTTATTATTTTAACTTTTTGAAAGGGTAAAAAGCAGTATTTTAAAAGCCCCAAATCCTGGCTTTTCAAAATGGCTTTTTGAAAAAACCAATAAACATTTTTCAAACTCAATCCTAAACATGCTCTTAGTAAAATCACTTTTATAAATTTAAAACACGATATTGTGCGAAAACTAAATCCATCATATTTTTACACACTACTTGCATCACATCAACGATCCTATTATATTAATAAGTTTATTATTATTATTATTATTATTATTATTATTATTATTATTATTATTATTATTATTATTATTATTTAAGTTTATCATTTACTTAGTTTCCTTATTATAGTCAAATTATGATTCCTTATTCTTTATCTTTTTTTACTTTTTATGTCTTTGCTTTCCTATATATTGTAATCTCGTTTAAGAAAAAGAATTATAAATAATTATTAATTTGGATCTATTTTCACTTCTTCTCTTGTGTTCATGGGATATTGACTCTTGCCTCGAATAAACCGTAACAATTGGTGATTTCATTGAGCCTTCCCTAGATGGATTTGGAAGAAATATTGCGGGAACATCCACTATTACCTCTTTTTACTGGATCTAATCCAGCTCTATGGATCTCTCAAGCTAAACGATATTTTCCCTTTACATAATCTATGGCGACGAGCGGTTTCCCTATGTCATTTAATCCTTCGATGGTGAACCATTCTTGTAGTTCAATGGTTGGCTTTGGAGTTCAGACCTCCTCACATGGGATGATTTCCCTACATCAATGCTTACTCAATTCCACCCTAATTACGTCAATGCAATTTCCAAGTCTGATCATGAAACCATTGTTAATGAGGAAGTTACTCAAGGATTGGGGGATATGACCTTAGGTGGGTATGCAACTAGTAAATATAAGCAACAAACCATTAATTTGATGGCTAATAAATATGCGAAACAAATTTACAACAATCCAATTATCTCGATGGCGCTGGCATCGTTGAAAGGTGCAACAAGCTAACCCGTGTTGTGCCCCTCGTGGTCGTTCGTTGACATGGTCCCAATAACATCGGAAGAGTAAAATGGTGGCCACCGTAGTGCTTTGTTGAGACTGCCCCATGTGTCGTTATACGACTCGAGTGGCGACCGCCATGGCAATGACATTCCGTCCTTGAGGACAATGACGTTTTCAAGGGGTCGGGAATTGATACGATCCTATTATATTAATAAGTTTATTATTATTATTATTTAAGTTTATCTTTAATTTAATTTCCTTATTATAGTCAATTTATGTTTCCTTTTTACTTTTCTTTTTTATTTTTCTATGTCTTTGCTTTCTTATATATTGTAATATCATTTGAGAAAAAGAATAAGAAATAATTATTATTTTGGATCTATTTTCACTTCTTCTCTTGTGTTCTTGGGAAATTGACGGTTTCCTCTAATAAACTGTAACAATTGGTGCTTTCACTGAGACGTCGCCTAGATAGCTCTGGAAGGATTTTTGTGGGAGCATCCACTATTACCTCTTTTTACTGGATCTAATCCCGCTATATGGATCTTTCAAGCTGAACGGTATTTTCTCTTTTACACGATCAATGGCGACGAGCGGTTTCCCTATGTAATTGAATCCTTCGATGATGAACCATTATGGTGGTTCAATGCTTGGCTTCGGAGTTCTGACCTCCTCACCTGGGATGATTTCACTACAGCAATGCTTACTCAATTCCACGCAAATTTCGTCAATGCAATTGCAAAGTCTGATCATGAAACCATTGTTAATGAGGAAGTTACTCAAGGACTGAGGGATACGACCTTAGGTGGGAATGCAACTATTAAATATAAGCAGCAAAACAGTAATTTGATGGGTAATAAAAATTCTAAACAAATTTACAACAATCCAATTAGCTCGTTGGAACTGACACCGTTAACAGGTGCCCTTTGTGTGCGATTGGTTGAAATTGTCATGAATAACACTGGAAGACTCAAATGGTAGCCAATGTGATGCTACGTTGAGACCGCCCCACTCGTCATACGACACGAGTGGCGACCGCCATGACAACAACATTCTGTCCTTGAGGACAACGACATTTTTAAAGGGTCGGAAATTGATACAATCTTATTCAATTAATAAGTTATTATAACTATTTAAGTTTATATTTTCTTTAGTTTACTTATTGTAGTCAAATTATGTTTCCTTATAGTTTATCCTTTTCTATTTTTATGTCTTTGTTTTCTTATATATTGTAATCTTGTTTAAGAAAAAGAATAAGAAGAATTATTATTTTTGTCTATTTTCACTTCTTCTCTTGTGTTCTTGGATGATTGATGGTTGTCTCGAATAAACTGTAACAAACGGGCATAAGGGGATATAATAAAACGATTTAAATGGAAAATTATGAAAAACCAGTTTCAAATCGAGTTCTTATGAAAACTCGATTAGGTTGGAATATGCTTGATTCTATTTGCTTAGAAGAAAAGTCGATTTGATTCGTTTGCCCAAAACTCGACTCGATTCGTTTGAAAACTAGACTCGATTCTTCTGAAAACATGACTCGATTCGTTTGAAAAATGGACTCAATTCATTTTACCCAAGCCAGGGGCTCTGCCCCTTGGACCCTACTAGGGGATGTCGCCCCTATGTCCCTTCTGCAAGGGCACTACCCTCGAACTCCCGTTCATTAGGGGTTTCACTTACTTTGAATATGATTTGGTTGGGGGTGGCTAATTGATACATATAATTGTTACAAAGTTAGCCTTGCACAGCTAAGGAGGGGTGTTATAGTTAAATTTGAGAGACACATGATCTTTGTGAGTTTTTAGCCTCTTTTCTCCTTATGTTTTCGGGGCTGTGTGCATACTCCTATGTGGTTAGTCAATACACTTACCTTAAGTGGTAAGTGTATGTCGTATGAATGCTTAATGGATGATAATGAATGATATAGGAAAGGTTAAGAGTATGTATGTATTTATATGAATAATGATATGAAGAAATGTATGTATCAATTTATGGTTGTATGGTTGTTTGAATGTATAGATGGTTGGGACCAGACCATAATAAATTCTAAGACAGAACGTGTTTGAACAACAAATTATGAGCTTCAATCAATACGAATTCATCTTATATTGATTAGATCTAGGATCTAGTTATGTGATATACGTTATGTGTTAGATAATGATCGATAATATTAGTTGAAGTATTGACAGAATAATTTGCAGAGTGACGATATACGTTAATCAACACTTAACTTAACAACGGCATGAACAGCCTTATCTAGAAGACGAGATGCCATTCGTTACACATCCCGTAACGAATGGCCTTCATTCGTCTTCCTTACATACGTTATCAATATGGTATAGCGAATGACTCATTCGCTATACCCCATTCATCAACATTCCATGACGAATGGATCTAATATATAACGACTAAGGTCCATTCGTTAAACATCCTTAACGAATGAACTATAATTAACAACGAATGGGCTCATTCGTTAAACATCCTTAATGAATGAGCCGTACAATAGCGAATGGGTCATAATTACATAATTTCCCTTTAACAATTAAATAATTGTAAATTACAAACGACTATTACAAAGACTCGAGACGACAAAACCGTGCACTAACAAATAAACCCTCGTCTTGAGCTCTTTGTCTTTAAATTACTTAAACCTCTTCATCTTCCAATCTCGACAACTAAGAATCCCGAATGCATGACACACACGCACAACGCGTTGGAATTGCATAGCTCGATCATAATCTTCTTGACGTTCAGACAAAATCTTGTTCTCAAATAATACGTCATTGTCGGTCTCTGATAAGTTAGCGAACAACATCGGATCGATGACTCGTATGAATTTGGTCTTCAAGCCTTTTCCCAGCATAATGACTGCCTCACCCGTCCGATTATCGTAGTATCATCGATTGAATGATAGGTGAAGACTCTGCGGAAAAGTCTTCACCGGTACACATTTCATGGTCTTAGGCGTTTTAACATTAAGGACAAGTTTCCTCCAACCTGTACGAGGATCAATTTCATCAATATACTTACGGGTTGGGACTTGTGGCTTAAAGAATTTAAATCCATGGTTGACCATTCTGCTAATAGATCTCCACCACGATTTATAAACGGCCTATTGGCGAGTGTCTGCACATCCCACCTCGGTAATGAGAGAACGTCAATGATATATTGAAAATACTAAACACAATTCTACCACTTAATAATACATATTTTCAATTCAGATTCATACAACCAGGAAACAATATCACCTTTAACTGTTTGCACGACTTTAAATGTAGTCTTCTGATTTGCTTTAGCCCGTGCAGCAGCATCCAGTTTTTGTTCTTGATCGACATATCTGTATGCTTCAATAACCTTACGAGCTCGTTTGCTGCAGTTCTCGAACCAGCCTAAAATGTTTGCTTCAGATGGATCAGACTCCCTTTTAGGCATCTTTTCTTTCTTCTTTGAAGTCTTCTCCAAATGATCTTCAGCATCTTTAACATACTCTTCGGTAAATGTGGGAATACCCTGATCAACGTTTGAATGATTATATAGATCAGAGTATACCTCTGCTGTGACATCTTCCGTCTCAATCTCCTCATCTTTGTAGATAAACGACGTATTCCCGTGTGGAATACTCTCTTCAAGCAACACTTCATCATCATTAACGACTTCCACATCTTCCTTAGCCTCCAACGCGTCTAACTCTTCATCGTTTAGCCCTAATAATAGTGAAATCTGTTCGCGAGTCAGGGCATAATCGATGAATTGACCTTCTTCAAGCTCATCCGCGTTGGCAGTGCTCATCACCACTCCTTTTTCAAAATCCATAAATAAAATAGTGTTGGCTTTGATCGACTCGGTAGGTTGAACATTTGTCGAGTCCTGATAGACAACTATATGTCGATCATTGCCTTCACCACCACCACCACTAGTACCAGCCCTAGAAGATGAGCTGTGAGCGTGTTTCGGCTCACTACCACCAGTTCCCGAAGCATCAGGATCTTTGTCATCATCATCATTCTTCGGCTTCTTCAAAGCATAATCCTTACATGTTAACTGAAGAATGAGATCTAACTGCTCCTTGATCTTCACCTCCTGAGCCGCCACAATCTCACGTAGCTCTTCAGTTTCCTTTTGGCAATATTATACGTACACCATCAGACGATGTTGATTTGTCATCATCTGTTCTTGAGCTTGATGATCAGCCGCCATTTGATTCTCGTATAAGTGAATCAGATTCAAAAGCATTTCCATCTAATGAGTAGGGACAAAGCATGAAACATAGCCGGTACATGCTGGAAAGGACCTTGTGGACGGTTGATTTTTTCATAAATGAGACGTCCAAGGATTGTGTAGTTATCATCGTCGATGTAGAGGGAAGCATCGTTGAAGAAATAGAAGGCCCTGGCATCAGAGATAGCACAAAATGAGGAATTTCGCCAAGCCTTGGATCTGAAGTGATGGTTGTCGTCAATGTAAGTGCCGAGGTTCTAGAAGTAAGCGACACCACCTACCTTTGTAGTGCAGACGACCTCAGCACTTGTGGACCAACTTCCACACCAGATCCATGCATAACACGACGTTTGGGCGGTTAATCTTTAGCTATGTCTTTGCCCTTTCGCTTTTGTTGAGCAGCCTGTGAGCTTGCCGCCTCAACATCAGCACGTCGTCTATCAACCCTCATGGCCAACATCACTACCATTTCCACCATCATTTCCACCATCGTTACCACCATCATTACCACCACAGTTTCCACCTGGTCCTTCTTCACGTTCAGAATCTGAGTCATCGTGAATCCAACAATCATCAGAAGGACATACATATATTGGATTCGCCAAGTGACCAATCAGACGTTTGGTTCTTGGAAAATCCTCCAGTTCTTTATTCCTATAGGTCTTCATCCTTTTCATTGTATCAGCATTCATGTGGTCCAATTTCAACACATCATCCGTAAATGTCCAATCAATTACCAAGTCAGGAATTAAATCCTGAATAATCAGTTGGATAAAGCGTGAATACATCAAGAATTTACCAGCGACGATTCTTGATCAAGCAGTTCTCATTGAGATGATAGAATATAAGCTTAGAAAAGTTGAACGGCTTATTCAAAATAAGATCTACGAATGCCGATTGTAGTTTAATCCGACACTCGTCGTATCCACCCTTGCGCCCCCAAGGCAATGTATAAGAATATGTAATAGGTACTTGTACGGAGCACACAAGTACGCCTTATTGTACCGGGAACGTTCAAGGTCTCCTGAATAAAATAAACATCGAAACAATTCACATATCAGCTGCTTATCAAACTCACATGGAATATCTATGTTATCCACAAATCTCAGCACCCGTCTGATAACCCCAGGAGATATAACGATCGGCTTGTTGTTGACCTTAGTGACAATATGATTCTCGGACTCTAAGTAACATGCCGAATTCCAGAAAGGAGGAATAATGCTGAAGTGGACCGGTACGTTAGCAGTAATGGCATAGTGGATCCGAGATCGTCGTAAGAAAGCTTTAATATCTTCGAATACGTCCTTATCGGAAAAGTTATCTTGAACAAAAGAACATATGTTGTGCTTTTTATTAAAAGGCAGGAGCGGTATCTCAGGGGCTTGTTGTTGCTGAACTTGTTGTTGATCAGCAACTGGAGCCTCTTATACAATTTCATCTGCCGTTTATGAAAATCCATAAACCCGAGAATTAGTAAAAATGAACATTACTGATTAAGTTATATTATAATTAAAAATTTAATTTTGAAAATAATTAATAAGTGTCATTCGTTATTATTCAAAAGTTAGTTCATTCGTTATGACGAATGAGGTTATTCGTTATAACGAATGGACCTGATTCATTATGATAAAGGTAGCGAATGATTCCTAACGAATCAATCATGACAAATGAGAGTTCATTCGTTATCAGATCACACGAATGACCTGGTTCGTTATATAATCTTAACGAATGGTTCCTCGAATGGATCTAAAGCACGAATGAATGTCCATTCATTGGCTGTAATGAATGAACACGATAATAATCAACTTTGACCCCAAATAGTCAAAGTCAAAATTAATTAGAACACTGATGGCCAACATGCAATTGAAACTCCAATTAGCACATGTATCACGATGTGGTAGCATAATTTAAGCATGAATGTGTTCGCATTAACATCGATAATCAAAACTAAACAACCATTTAGGTTACAAATCGATAGAACTGTGGTTTATGTTAATAAGTTAAAACCAATGAATAAGCTAATTAATTGACCCATGAAATGTTCATGGATATTGACGAAAGTGATTGTGTTTTGATCGTTGTTACCTTCTGAATCTGAAACAATGATAAAAATGTGATTTAGCGAGGATCGAAATTCTGAGAAAATTTTGCAAGATTTCTGGTATGTAAGTGCGAATAACGAGGTGAATGAATGAGACCTTTCGTTCATCCCCTGTTCATTATAAGTGACAACCCTTGCACACATTCCCTGACAACGAATGAGCCCATTCGTTAATTCAAACTTAACGAATGGTCTTATTCGTTGGATCATTCGTTAACCCCGTTAACGAATGAACAATAGCTTAAAAAACATAACGAATCAATTTATATCCGGTCTTCATTCGTTATCAATGTTGACAAATGGGGTCATATGTCATCAGTGTAGCGGAAGCGAATGATGATAACGAATGGACTTATTCGTTATCCAAATTAACAAATAAATGACCCTCATTCGTTATCCGTATCGATAGCGAATGGACTCTATTCGTTATGACTTCAGATAACGACTAATCATTAAATTAATCAATTCAAAAATAAAACCTTTTTCATTTTAGATTTCAAGTACTAAATAAGGCATCGAAACCCGTGTCCCGATGAACTTTACAATAAAAATCATACCAGTCGGAGTAAGACACAATACCTTATCATGCTTTGCGTTCAAAACACGTAAGTTAAAAGGAAATAATTTAAAAGAAATAAATAAAAATGGGAAATATTTTTGGTATTTTCTTTTCAAAAATGTACCCTTTAGCTTGAAATCGAAAATAAAGCAGAAAACATCAATCGAAAACAAAATATATATATTTTTTTACATTAAAAGACAAATAAAAACAAAACAAATATTAAAACAAATCTACTAAAGCAGTACATATTATTGTGAGTTAAGTAGAGAATCATATTGACCAAATTTTTCTTCCATCGCAGTTTTATATTTTAGCATTAATACGTCTGTTGTTAAGTCGATCATTGATATTGTGATATGATTTAATTTTCAATTAAAGCACGGAATATCAGAAACTATCAGCCTCTAACCTCGGTTCAAGCTTAATTTGACTTTTACCGTATCACCCCAACTTGACTGAAACCATTATGTTGCTGATCAAAATTAGGACTTTTATAGATACTTATTATTAAGCGATACATCAAGCTTTCTTTACTGTGAATGAGTATGTATGAGTTCATCTGTAGGCTTACATACATTGTATGCCCTGGGGTTCGTTTCTTATTGGTATTGAGACGCACGCAAGGGAGGAACAATATATGACTAACAACGGATTTTTAATCAAGTCAGTAATTAGATTGTACGATGTACAGTATTGATCAAGTTTAATGACTTTGGGTTTGCTCTAAAATCTTTTGAAATATTCATGCTTATGAATACTCAGATGATTAAGCAGCATAAAGACACACAGTGTCCGGAAACCGGATGCATTTTATTTTGAATTTTTGATTTTGGTGATCAGACAAACATAAGGCTTGAGTATGACAGGCTATTACATTTCTGCCATCATTACCGAGATTTTGGTAGAGACTAACACCTCTTTCAATTTGCCATTTCTTTATGTTTATATCATATATTTTACCTTAACTGCTTGTTTAAGACCTATCAATGCATCAATGCAATTAAGCACTCAGCCTTTTAAACTTATTTCTTTCTGGATATGGGACCAGATGATCAATGTACTATCATTTTATCTTTTTTGCTTCAAAACTCAGTTTTGAGGAGCATATAAATTCAGTCGCCCCAGTCACTTTTAGTTCATAGATAAATGGCTATCCTATAAATCTAAAAGTAGATAAGAGGACCAAACATGTACACATGTTCCACAAACTTAAATAGCCGACATAATTTTCAGCGAGAGAATTAAATAAAAACACACTACAATCACCCCAAGTACTTTTCATTATCAGGTAAATGGCTACCGCAAATATCTATAAGTAAATATCAAGACCAACCATATACAAGTATATGTCCTTCAAATCTGAGTAACTGTCATAATTTTAAGCCAGAGAGTGCAAAAATATTTTCGACATTTTTTGAAATCTTTGAATGTTTTTGGTTTTTCTCTATACATACAGAAATCACAATATTTTTTACTTTTCAAGTTTTTAAATGTTTTGGATTTTCTCTATACAAACAGAAATCACAATATATTTGTATTTTTCCATTTTCTCCCCCAAAAGCCAAAACCATAAAATAAGTAAACTAAAATAAACAAAACAAAAAATAAAGATGATTATCCGAGCTTATGGATATCAGCAAGAGTTTTCAATACGTTTAATTCCAGCAAAAAAATTAAAACGCGTTTCGTCAAAAGCTTTGGTAAACAGATCAGCTTTCTGAAAATCCGTGTGCACCTTCTCAAGATCAATCAATTTCTTTTCAAAAAAATAAAAATGGATAAAATGATATCGAATTTCGATATGATTTGTCTTAGAGTGGTGCATGGGTTTCTTAGTGATACTAATAGCAGAGTTATCAATAAAAATTGGAGTAGTAAGAAACTTCAAACCGTAATCCCGCAAGTGTTGCTGGAACCAAAGAACTTGCGAACAGCAACTCGAGGTTTCCACATACTCTGCTTCTACGGTTGAAGTGGAGACCGTTATCTGCTTCTTACACTACCAAGAAACAAGCCGGCTTCCAAGAAATTGACAACCCGCTGTAGTAGATTTGAAATTGATATTGCATCCTCCATAATCAAAATCAGAAAATGAACTGAGTTCAAAGCTATCATCCTTGGGATACAATAACCCGGTGTCAGGATTACCCCTCAGATAGTGAAGTATAAGTTTAACCACGGCCAGATGAGTCACTTGGGGACTCGATTGATACTTGGCACATAAACAAACAACAAAAATGATATCAGGACGAGTGCAGTTAAATACATTAAAGAACCAATCATTGCTCGGTAAAGGGTTGGATCAACGACATCCTCCAATTCATCCAGTGAAAAATTGTGACCCACTGGAAGAGGTGTTGAAGGAATTTTTCCAGCAGTTATCAATCGGCTCAAGACATCGTTCATATATTTTGTCTGATGAATAAAAATTCCCCTGTCAGACTGATGAACCTGCAACCATAAGAAGAAATTCATCTCCCCCATCAAGCTCATTTCAAATTTTGCTTGCATCGTCTTCTCAAATTCCTTACTTAGCTTGTCATTTGTTGAACCAAATTTGATGTCATCGACATATATTTGGACAAGGAGAAAATCATCACCAACATTCTTGTAAAAAAGTGTACAGTCCACAGTTCCTCGTTTGAATCCATTATCGGTAAGATGGTCAGCAAGTGTGTCGTATCAAGCTCTCGGGGCTTGGTGTAGACCATAAAGATCCTTGTTTAATCGGTAAACAAGGTCGGGATAATCTGGATCTTCAAAACTAGAAGGCTGCAACACAAATACTTTTTCATGAAGTTTTATAAGTCCCAAAGACGTATCTTTCAATATGATATCAAGTAACTTGATGTTAGTGCGGAATCCTAACACAGGATGATTCAAGAATGATGAACAAGAATACGTAAAACACAATGGGATGCTTCAAAACATACGTATATTACGACTGATGCTTAAGCAATTACAATACTCGTTCAACACAATAACAAAGTGAACGGCTAACAACACACTAAACAACCAACCCTTACCCTATACACAATATCTATATATATAGGGAAGTCATAACAACCTAGCCCAACAAAACCCAAAGCCCACCGAGATCACAAAAGGATCTCGGTTTACATACAAAGCCCAACACGAAACCCAACAAGCATAGGACTAAGTACAAACCACCAAAAGTAGACCCAACAATCTACCCCTGGGTTTGTAACTTCATCCTTTAGTCGTGTTCCATGATATCGATATCCGCATCCTTCAAACCACCTACCCAAAAGCCGGTTCTGATGATAGAAGCTGCCATACTTGTGTATTCCTTTGCAGCCGCTTCAAAAATTGGATCAGCTATGATTTGAAACATGTTGAGGGTCTTGATATCCCTTTCTCCAAACTTGAGCAAATATCTTGGATCGACAAACCTGAATTGCCCTTTTCCCTTCTGTAGACGTACGAAAACGGTAGCAGTCTCACTATCAAACATCCAGAACCTCATATTATCCAGGGTACCATCCGGGATGGCGTTAGGAATGGGAATTTGAGTAGCCTTATTTGTAGCATGACACATAAAATTTACCATGGTCTTTCCTGTCCTTGGATCCTTGACCCCCTTTGCTTTCATTAGAAAAGATTCTGCAGTTTTCATGTTCGGAAAGCCTTTATCAACTTGGTTTCTCAGGAAGTTCCAGAAATCAGTGGCTCGCTTATCATTTGTTGGATTGTGGAATGGTGCATTGATAAGGTCGCTTAGATCCACTTTTGTCCAAGATCCGAAGTCTTTCATTTTCTTGTAGTACTCAGTGTTCCCAGACCTTCGTTTAACCCACCACATATTCTTTTCAGCATCAACACCCCACGATATGACTCCAGAATGATCACCGTACCTATCAGAAAAGCCCTTTTGAAATGTGACAATTAACTTATCTGGATGATCGGACAACTCGACATTCTGATTGGAGTTCTTCATGATCATAATCTTTTTCTGAAGTCGGTCCGATTTCTCACTTGTCATTGGAGGTGCAGATATATATTGTTCCAGTGTCTCAAATTCATCTATATTGATAGTTGGACAACCACTGGAACTGCCACCTTCATCAACTGGAGGTGTCCTAGACGTTACGTCATCACTTCTCTTGAATTCATCTCCAAAATTATGAATAGGTTTTTGCTGGAGGTCTGGGTACATAGTAGTTAATCCTCCCATGCTGGACTGAAGCTCTTTAATCTTGGAATATTTGTCGGAGTTACTAGCTTCAAGTTCTTGAATACGTCCATCTTTGACAACTGAGTCTTGTTCAAGCTCAAAGACTCGTCATTGTAAAGCTTGTACGTCTACGTGCTCAGATTCCAGCACAACCCCCATGCCTTTATTATGTAAAAATTGATCTTGCATGGAAAGAATATGGGCAATCTTATCAACAGCACTCAAGCTTGACTGACCCTGATCAATTGGATCAGACGATCCAGATGGTGCGTCAATATGTGGGATATCTGCCTCAAAATCGAACTCTTGAGCGATGTCATCAAAAATCTGTACTTGTGTTTGATGCTCAGCGGTAGATGGATTCACATCAACATGAGTCTTTGGAACCTCCGACTCATGTTGATGTTGTTTTTGTTGTTGGCTTGTTATTGTTGGTGTAGCTTCAGAATTCAGCACGCCAGGTCTCGGATCTTTCTTCCTTCGTTTACGTGGAATGAGACCGGCGGCTCGTTCCTTAGGGGCATAATAATCTTCATTCACAGTGACTGCTTGAGGAGGCTTCAAGGCAGTCGACTGCAGCAATTCTTTGAAGCTTTCAAAATCTTTTAATTGATCAGCAGACGGAGCAGATTTTGTTTCGCGGTGTTCAGACTCCATATGTTTTACGGGAGTCTCCTCTTCTTCATCATCTAAAATAATCTCAAGTGTAGCGGCAAGTTTCTGAACTGGTGCCACATGTTCTTCAGCAACTTGAGCTCTAACTTGAACAATCTTTGTTTCAGCAAAACGCCCAAACTTAACCAGATCGTGAAGACCATGGTACACAACTTTCGCCCCTTTCCTTGACTGTTTCGTCAACCCAAAAGAGTTGGGTCCCATTGACTTCATATCCATCATCTCTACAGATTTTGCAAGGTCAGAATAGTGTGAATTGAAGACCATCTGCAGAAACCTGGGATACATGAGGAGCATCTCTTTCTTCTTCCTTTTCAAGTTACTCATCATCTCATCGAACACGAACTTGGAATAGTTGTAGTTCCAGTCCATGATCAGATCAACTACCGCATACATTTGGGTGTGGCTAATCTTATCAGATCCCCCTTTTTGACCCGACACACAGGTAAAGAATGTGTGTATCAAAAATCTCCAGTATGGGTGAAAAAGCTTCTTGTTTGCAGGAGGATAAGATCCGTCGTAACCTATTCTCGTCAATACTTCAGTAATAGCAGCAGTTGAGTATCCATTGGGTAATCAACTTGATCCCCAAATAGCAGTATTTCACATATGATGGCCTCCGAGATGACGACAGGCTTTTTATGAACTTTGGAATCGATAGTAATAGTTCCATCCATTCCCGCTGGTTGATGGAAGCATTATTCCAAAAGCCCGTGATCATTTTCTTGCAAATGACAGGATTTTCTCGTAAAGCGTGAGAAATCCTGCAAGTATTGAGGCCAAAGATCATGGACTTGAACTCCTTGTGTGCTGGAGGAGGATTAAACAAGTATCCAGCAATATTGTGAGTGTCAACGAACTTTAGTGGAGCCTGATCAGCCATTACTACAACAAACGAGTCAAGTTAGCAAAAATTTACATAACTTGAGTGACAATACTAAGTTCAAGGGCACAATTAATAATTTCTCAAACATTTAGAATCAATTGAGACAAAAACATATTAGAGGGACCATAAATGAAGCATAATAATGTTTTATAATGGGGTTCGGTCCAAATTTTGAGTTTTCTGGCCCCACAAGTGGATTTCGGTCAAATAATGGAGTTCTCGGTCAATGTTAGATGTTCTCTGTCCAGATCAACCGAGAATATTGTGTTCTCGGTCACTGATGAGAGATCTCGGTCAACGAAAGTCAACCGAAAACTCAAGGTTTGACCAAGTGTTTTCGCTCAAACCACCAATGAGAAAATAAACCCTTCGAATTCAGCCTAGAACCCCACGTCATCTCCTCCAAATGGCCGATATCTCCATTAACGATAAACCTGCAAAGTATTCCTAACATCCAAAAATAACGAGCTTCGATCAACTGTCTAATAACGCACATAACCAACATCTGTATCATCAACTAGATTCCATCGAGCCTAAAGAACACATCCTGATCGATCTTTGAAATATCAAGCAAGACTGAGTTCGATTAGTATATCAAGATTAGGGTTTTCGGCTAGATGGGTTTCTTCCCCCTTTTTTTAGAGAGACTGGTTTTGAAAGTGATAACAATAATTGAGTTTAAGAAATCTCTTTATATTCCAAGCTTTGTGGGCCGAGAAGCCACAAAGACTCAAACAAACGAGCCCAACCAACAGTATTGGGGGCCGAGAACCCATAAGGACCAAAAGAAACCCAACCAGACGAGCCCAAGGAAAAACAAAGAGCCCAATGACCAAGTTCTAGTATAACCAACATACTTTCAATGCCCACAAGAGTTTAACCACATCAAGAATAATTTTGACACTTGTTTCGAGGAGAGTAATTTCGAGATGAAAAAAAAATGAACAATAAAAAGAAGCAAAAATAAACACGAAATACCAGTCTTCTTGTAATTTAACTGAATATTGGGATCAAATTTAAGCTTTTTTTGATAAACTTGTCGCCTTTATGAAAAGATCCGAACATGGAATCTTATTGATTAAGGTACTTTCACTAGGATTCATGTTCAGCATTATTATGACATAAAGAAACAGGTTGATATCAGGTATAATGGACTTACCATGATTTTCATTGCATCAGTGATATGGATTAGATTTAGTTAGGCATAAATCTTAGATGGACATCACTCATGGACCTGTGATGCCTCCTATCTCTTCTCAAAGCGTATTTGGCTTTCCCCAGATCACCCCAATTTAACTCCAACCCCCTAGTGCTTGATCGAAAAATTTATAGAAAGCAATAAGAAAATTTTAAGCTTTAAGGTTGAACGTTGGACTTAAATGTCTTTCATTCAGAGTGTTTAGGACTTATTTGAATGCATCACCCTTGTAGTTCTAGTTTGAACCTTTAAGCCCTTAAAAAAATTTTAACAGCACAAAATACTTATATTTTTTTTACTAATAAACATAATAGCACAATATTTTTGGTGATCAAGACACTAACGGGCTCGTGTATGACTGGGTAATTGCTTTTCTGCCTGTCCTTCGAAGAGATGCATATGGAGACATGCACATTTCTTCAAAACGACTCTCCACGGTAAGTTTAGCATATTTAGTTTATATCACTTCAACTTTTACGCATCATGGAAAGCTACGATACAAATCAATGACTGTTCTAGAGCCTTTTAAGCTTAATAACTTCACCCGTTATGCACACAAAAACAATTTTTCTATCTTTTTCCAAAGGTTAGATCAATTTTCATTTGAAAAATGTTTTGAAGCTTCATAAAGCTGTTAAATGAATACTCATCTCATTTCCTAGAAGATAGTTTAAAACTCAGTCACCCCGGTCACTCTTAGTTTTCAGGTGAATGGCTATCACGTATGTCCACAAGTGGTTAACATGACCAAACACATAAGAAAATACATTTCCTTCCAACTTAGAGTTACCGAATACTTTTAGTCGTTAGGTAATGGCTATCATGTGAATCTACAAGTAAATGACCGGACCAAACATATACAAGTATATGTCCCTCAAACTTGAGCAGCCGACATAATTTTAAGCGAAAGTGACACACACACACACACTCTTTTGAATTTTTGAATTTATATATATATATATAAGAATAAAGCACACACACTAATTTTTTCTTTTTGATTTTTCTCCCCCTAAATATGTGCAGATTTAGAAAAATATGTACAAATTTATACTTAAAATGACTCAATCCTCAAAACGAAGCATTTTAAGAAAACTCACAAGCACATTAAATCTGGTTGTTCCAACCAGTTTAGTAAATAAGTCCGCCACATTATTATCAGTGTGAACTTCCTCAAGATGAATCAATTTTCAGTCGAAACAGTCGCAAATAAAATGTATTTTGATATCAATGTGCTTGGTTTTTGAATGTTGAACAGGATTTTTAACGACTGCAATGGCAGCATCATTATCACAGAAAATAGGAGTGTCAAGAAATTCCAAACCATAATCCAGCAATTGATTTTGCATCCGGATAACCTGTGAGCAGCAAGCTGACGCAACAACATATTCAGCCTCGGAAGTTATATAGATATCGTTTGTTGCTTCTTGCATTGCCATGAGATGAGACGATCGCCTAGAAACTAGCAACCGGCTGATGTGGATTTTCTGTCAATGTCATATCCACCATAATTGTTATCAGCAAAAGCATAAAAATCAAAGGCTGAGATTTTGGGAATCCAAAGACACGTTGTCATTTCATCCAACAAACTCATTTCAAACCTCTTCTTCATAACTTCTCCAAATTCAGGGCACAACTCAGCACTATTAGACCCAAACATAATGTCATCCACATAGATCTGAACCAGAATCAAATCTTTCCCGTTGGTTTTAAGGAACAGAGTTTGATAAATGGTCCCTCTTTTATATCCATGACCCAGAAGATGTGCCGTCAATGTTGCATACCACGCCCAAGGAGCTTGATGAAAACCGTACAGTGCTTTATCTAATCTGTAGAGATTATTTGGATTTTGTGAGTCCACAAACCACGGTGGGTGATCCACGTAAATCTCTTCTTTAACTTCGCCGTACTGAAACGCGGTCTTAACATCCATCTGATACACCATGAAACCCATAAATGACGCATAAGCCTAAAAGATCCGAATGGCCTCAAGTCTAGCTACGGGAGCATAGTGTTGGGTTTTCACAAGATTATTAAAGAACATATATACCCTTTTCTATGTAACACGCAGCGGAAATTAGTTTTAAATCTTGTTTACCGAATATACATAAAATCCGTTTTATGTTTAAACCCAATCCAGGATCCATATATGATTTGCATGCTATCAATACAACCACAGGGTGTTAGATTACATACCTTTAAATTCCCAAAATTTAGAAGGAGATGAATCTTTGAATGGCGAGTTTCCAATGGAGGAAAGCCTCAAGCTTGTATACCCGTTCAAGCTATCCAACAAACACCCAAATATTGCTAGGATTTTCACTCTTGCAAATATCCCTTGTGTTCTTCCTCTTGTTCAGCAGAAAAGACAGAGGGAAGAGAGAAACTTGTGTGTGAGAGAGAGAAAGAAAGAGTGGTTGTGTTGGTCTAACCCATACACCACTCACCAATCTTTCATGTTATTGAAAACACAAAAGGGGAGAGAGAGAGAGAGAGAGAGAGGGAGGTAGGGGCCAGCCATTTTGGGGCTTTCCCCCCCAAAACCTAATTTCATTTTGTTTATTTTCATTTTAATTACATACTTGTTATTTATCCATATAAATAATTTCCACATAATTTATTTATCACACAAGTGCAAATATTTAGAAAACCAATTTCCAAACATTATAAGTGTTGATATTTATTTACTAGATCATATCTAATAACAAATATGGTGGTGTTTGTCTAGCTTGTTAATGACCCGACTTGGATCATAACGTACTAGCCACATCAACTCAAATATGTGTCTTGGGCAGATCGATTCCAACAATCTCCCACTTTCACAAGATACATAGAAGATTGATGCAAATAGCATATACCACCTAACAATGGTTTACAATCCCTAATACGCATGATGAAGTGCCATTCAATAACATCATCCCTTTCAAGTCCCATACTTGAAAATGATTTAGGTGAAACTTTCATATATCCTTTTGCCACAAATGTCATGTTAAATCCAGAGACACAGAGTGATCATTCTCTGTTGATTTAACTTATCAGGCCTTAGACATTTAACTCTCAACGAATAAGAGGGACAAATCCCCTATTGACTACATACTTCTCTCACTATCACCTTGTACTATACTTGAGCTTAGCCTTATGTACTGACATATCTCAGAGCAGCGAAGAACTAAGTCAAATCATAATAGTCGGTGAATATCAAGACCCAATATGTATCTCAGGTCGGAGGATACTATGATGTTCGCCTTTACTCAAATTTACTTATGACCACAAATCACAAGGATTCCATGCAGTAAAATTTGAGGGCTGGTCGGTCCAATATTTATCCCATAAATATCTATGAACTTTGGCAGCAAACCCTTGCTATATTCATACCTTATGAATATCTACCAATCCTAGTTCATAATAGTCTTACCTTCATATTTGTTCCCACAAATATGATCTACTACGTGCGTTTAGAATAATTAAATTATTCATGGATTTAAACATGCTAAAATGGAACATAACTCAAAATCCATAATCATGAACCATAATCATATGATTGAGTCAAAATAACAATTGTTCTGATATTCAAATACAAAATTTGATCAAATCCAATAACTAGAATATCAAATTCCTAAGGCACAAGTATGACCTTCATGCTTTGGCCTTTCTAGGAGCTTCGTGAGTGGATCCGTAATGTTTTGATTAGTGTGAACTTTGCGAATACATATCTTTCCTTTTTCAACTTCATCCCTTATGTAGTTGAATCTCCGCTCAATGTGCCTTGTCTTTTGATGTGCACGGGGTTCCTTGATTTGAACAATCGCACCCTCGTTGTCACAAAAGATTTCTAGAGGTCCTGAATGGTACGGACTACCCCTAGATCGGCCACAAACTTTCTAATCCATGCAGCTTATTGAGCTGCCAATGAGGCGGCGATGTATTCCGATTCAATGGTGGAAAAGGCTACCACATCTTGTTTTGCGCTCTTCCAAGAGACAGCCCACCATTTAAAACGAAAACATATCTCGATTGTGATCGAGAATCATCTCGATCAGTTTGGAAACTCGCATCAGTGTAACCCTTTACAATGAGTTCCTCCTCACCAGAGCCATATATTAGAAACATATCCTTAGTCCTCCTAAGGTATTTCAATACGCTCTTAACCGCCATCCAATAGCTAGTTCCGGATTTTGTTAGTATCTACTTGTCATGCTCAAAGTGCATGACACATCCGGTCTAGTGCATATCATGGCATACATGATGGATCCTATAGCAGATGCATATGGGATTCCATTCATTTTATCTTGCTCATACTTTGAGCTTGGACATTGAGATGCACTCAATATTGTTCCTCTTTGAACATGTACTAAACCATTCTTATAGTTGTCCATCTTGAACCTTTTCAAGATTTTTTCAGTGTATGCACTTTGATTTAAACCTATCAACGGCCTTGATCTATCCTTATAGATCCTTCTTCCCAGAATATAGGCGGCTTCACCAAGATCCTTGATGGAAAAACAACTTTCAAGCCAGGCTTTTACACCTTCCAAGGTTGGAATGTCATTTCCAAATAGTAGTATGTCATCGACATATAATACCAGAAAGGTAATGATGCTCCCACTAGATTTCTTATACACACAAGCTTCATCAACGTTTTTGATGAATCCAAATTTCTTAACTTCATCATCAAAACGGTGATTCCAACTTCTAGATGCTTGTTTAAATCAATAGATTGACTTCTTTAATTGCATACTTTGTAAGGATGTTGTGGATTGACAAAACCTTCAGGCTGAACCATATAGACATCTTCCTCAAGGTGTCCATTTAGAAAAAGCGGTTTTGACATCCATTTGCCAAATCGCATAGTCATAATATGCGGCTATGGCAAACAATATCCTTATAGACTTTAGCATCGCAACAGGCGAAAAGGTTTCATCATAGTCAACTCCTTGAGTTTGAGTAAAACCTATTGCTACAAGTCTAGGTTTATAAGTATCCAAGTTTCCATGCATATCAGTTTTCTTCTTGAAAACCCACTTGCTTCCAACCAATTTGGAATTCAGAGGTGGTGCAACCAAGTCCCATACTTGGTTGTCATGCATGGATTGCATCTCAACGTTCATGGCTTCAAGACATCCGTCACAATCAGATTGTGACATTGCATCATGGTATGTGGTTGGTTCATCTGAATCCACCACGTAGCACCCATCTACGAAGAATCCATATCTTTCGGGTCGAGTGCTAATTCTACCAAATTTTCAAACGTTTTGTGTTTCTTGATCAACCATTTTATCATTCTCAACAACCTCTTACTGATTGCTAGTGTCAACCAAACGTGTATCGGCTTGTGGTTCTCGATCCTCCTCGAGTTCCACAGTTCTACTAGTTCCTTCCATAAGGAACTTTCTTTCCAAGAACTCAGCCTTTCGAGAAACAAACGCCTTTTGCTCGTTTGGATTGTAGAAATAATATCCCATAGAATCTTTGGGATATCCTACAAAGATACACTTAGGGGATCGAGTTTCAAGTTTGTTTTGGGTGTTGTTCTTGACATAAGCCTCACAAGCCCATACCATTAAATATGATAATGATGGAACCCTTCCATGCCATAGTTCAAAAGGTGTCCTTTCCACTTTCTTGGTTGGTGCCATATTTAGAATACGGGCTGCGGAGATCAATGCGAAACCCCAAAAAGATAGAGGTAATGTGTTTCTAGCCATCACACAGAGTTCGATTCCTCCTTTCATACACACCATTATGTTGTGGTGTTCCAAGTGGAGTAAGTTGTGAGATAATCCCACAACTCCTAAGATGATCTAGAAAAGCATCATTGAGGTATTCACCTCCTCTATCGGAACGAAGTACTTTGATTGTTTTATTGAGTTGATTTTGTACTTCAGCTTGGAAGACTTTGAACATTTCAAAGGCTTCATCTTTGTGTCTTAACAAGAACACATACCCATAGCGACTATAATCGTCGATAAAGGTAATGAAGTATCTTTCACCATTTCTGGTAATTGTCTTAAAAGGACCACATACATCCGAATGTATGATACCTAATAGGTCTTTTTCCCTTTCATTAGGTCATCTTTCCCAATAAACAAGATTCACACTTGTCAAATGAATCATCATTTGATTCCAAAAGTCCATTCTTTTGAAGTGTATGAATGCGATCCTTGTTTATGTGACCAAGACGACAATGCCAAAAAAATGTCTTACTCAAATCCAATTTGAGTCTTTTGGTGCTAGATTGGTACAACGAGTTATCAATAGTTGTGTTATCATGAACTAATTCATAAATTCCATTAGACGACATCACTTTAAAATAAAAGACATCATTCATGAAAACATAAATACCATCGTTTACAAACTTTAAATCATAACCAAATTGTCTTAACAAAGAAACAGAGATAATATTCCTAGTCAAACTAGGAGAAAACAAAATGTTTTTCAAATTAACTTCCAAACCATTAGGAAGCTTCAAAACATAATCTCCTCGGGCTTGGACGTCAACCTTTGCTCCATTGCCCATGAAGAGACTTATATCTCCTTTCTTGTAATCATTTCTTCTTTTGAACTCCTGTAATGAATTGCATATATGAGTTCCACATCTGGTATCCAATACCCATGTGTTAGAAGAAATAATATTAAGATCAATATGGATCATGAAAGTTGTACCTGAGGTTTGCCCTGCATCCCTCTTAGCTTTCAACTCCTTGAGATAGGTTGGACAATTTCTGATCCAATGTCCTATCTCTCCACAACCAAAGCACGGATCCTCGGAGCTAACCGTTAGCTTCTTTGGTTTTAGTTCCGCCTTTGCCGTTTCGTAGAACCTACCCTTGACTTGCCCTTTACCACAAGAAACCTTTGCTTTGGGTTCCGGGTGATGCCTCTTCTTCAAGCCACCTTCATTGATCATAAGAATAGGTAAAACCTTTTTACCCATTCTGGCTTCGGTGTTTTGAGCATTACGTGAAGCTCACCAATACTCTTGTCCCATCCATTCATGTTATAATTTATGACAAATGTCTCAAACCATTTAGTTAAGCCATTAAGGATCATATATATGGCTAACTCTTTTGAGACGGGACAGTTAAGCCGTTCAAGCCGATCAATGTGGCTTTTCATTTTAAGAGCATAAGATGAAAGATATTGGGTTTCTTCCATACGACATGCATGGAACGCACGAACCGTTTCGAAACGTTCCACCCTAGCTTGAGTAAGGAACATTTCCTTAAGCTGGGTGATTATGTCATATGCCCCATGATTCTTGAAATCATTTTGGATCTCGGGAATCATTGTTCCCAACATGAGGCAAGAAACTTGCACCGAATCCTCGCTATATTTTAACCAATCATTGTAGGCATCCAAATCATTAACATCGGGTTCATCAGGAATAGGATCATCCAAAATATAGGATTTCTTTTCTTGCTTGAGAACACTTCTCAAGTTTCGATACCAATCCATTAAATTGTTGTAATTCAGACGATCCTTATCCATAATGGATCTCAGTGAAGATTATGCACATGTGGGATAATTCCGTTATGTGGGTTGTTTGCGGCCATCTATAAATTTAACAAAGCTCAATTTTAGTATTTTCAATATCGTTAATAACTTTTAATCGTTAATACCCTTTAATGTCTCCAATACAATTAATGATTAAAATGGTTGTTTGCGGCCATCTATGTACCTTCTATTTGCATGCATTCAAATGTATGGTACCTTTTGAAAACCAACTTTCAAAATTCCTCTTAATAAAACCCATTTTATTATGAAATCATTAATAGTTAATAAAACCAATTTTATTACTTAATAATTTTTAAGAAATTGATTTTATGCAAGTTGTTGATTTTAATTGTTAACATACATATCCACATATAAAAAAAACATAAATCAACCACACAAGCATAAATAACAAACAAACGTCCATAACCATAGCCACCTAAATTGATAACACTTGTTGACCGAAACAAGTGTGTCATAAGGTCTCTCCTAAGGGACGAGCATGACACAAGGTATGTGACGGTGCACTCCCACTTGACTCCACATCCATATGCTTCAAGTGTCCACCTCTTGTTGTGACCTTTTTCTCTTTATTTGGGCTTCCATTTGGGCTCCAACTTTTAGCTCCTTACTTCCTTAGGCCTCTTTTGGGCTTGGGCCATTGGGCTTTAATCCCATAGTGGACTATTAGGTCCATTAAGGCCCAAAACCAAAATGGTATTGTAGTTGCATCTTCTTTTACAGAATATATCCTAATACATTTTTCTAGTAAAAGGAATACAACTATCCTACATATTATTACAAACCAATTTGAAATAAATAAATAGATTACAACCCAAATAAAAGAATATTACAACCAAATGAATAAACCACAACACACAACACAACATAAGGTCATGGCTAGGTTATGAACATCCAAGCAATCAGGTCAACCCTTTGACCAGAATAGTTCCCCTTTAACCCTTTGAGTTCTCGGCCAGAAAACCAAAGCTTCAGAGTTTTCGGCCCAAAGATTTCGGTCAACCGAGAACCTAGAGTTCTCGGCCAAGACCGAGAACATGGAGTTTTCGGCCAACAACCGAGAACCATGGTTTCCAACCATGAGTTCTCGGCCAGACCAAGAACGAGTTTTTGGTCAACCGAGAACATGTTATTGGTCAACCGAGACTATGGTTACCAACCATGAGTTCTCGGCCAAATCGAAAACGGGTTTTGAGCTGTTTTCGGCATGACCAAAATCCTTGGTTTCCAGCCAAGAGTTTTCGGCCACAGCTGAAAAACAGATTCTGTCCAAACAGAATTTCAACATCCAAATGGCATAATTTTTCCAGATTTCCACATGCATGTGTGGTACAATCTTGAAAAACCATGTGGTAACCAATATGCCTAAAGTTTTCGGCTAATATGGTAAAAAATACCATGAAACCCGAATACTTTAGATCCCATTTTGAAGCATGTAATCGTATAAGCGGCTCTTGATGCCATTGTTGAGTTTTCACAAGATTATCAAAGAACATATAAACCCTTTTATATGTAAAACGCAGTGGAAATTAGTTTTAAATCTTGTTTACCGAATATACATAAAACCAGTTTTATGTTTAAACCCAATCAGGATCCATATACGATTTGCATGCTATCAATACAACCATAGGGTATTAGATTACATACCTTTAAATTTCCATAAATTTAGAAGGAGATGAAGCTTTGAATGGTGAGTTTCCAATGGAGGAAAGCCTCAAGCTTGTATACCCATTCAAGCTATCCAACAAACACCCAAATATTGCTAGGATTTTCACTCTTGCAAACCTCCCTTGTGTTCTTCCTCTTGTTCGGCCGAAAAGAGTGAGGGAAGAGAGAAACTTGTGTGTGAGAGAGAGAAAGAAAGAGTGGTTGTGTTGGTATAACCCATACACCATTCACCAATCTTGCATGTTATTTAAAACACAAAAAGAGAGAGAGAGTGAGGGAGGGCTGGATATTTTGGGGCTTTTCCCCCCAAAACCCAATTTCATTTTGTTTATTTTCTTTTTAATGACATACATGTTATTTATCCATATAAATAACTTCTCTCATAATATAAATTATCTACATAATTTATTTATCACACAAGTGAAAATATTTAGAAACCAATTTTCAAACATTATAAGTGTTGATATTTATTTACTAGATCATATTAAATAACAAATATCGTGGTGTTTGTCTAGGTTGTTATTGGGTATGACCCGACTTGGATCATAACGTACTAGCTACATCAACTCAAATATGTGTCTTGGGAAGATCGATTCCAACACATAGACTTCAGTATAATATAAACCTTCAACCTAACAAAACCCACGAACTACTAACCGTGCTTTGTTTCTAACAATAACTCCCGTGTCATCTTGCTTGTTTCGGAAAACCCATCTCGTATATAGTGCCTTCTTTCATTCCGGTAATTCAACCAATCTACATACTTTCAACTTATCAAACTAATTTAACTTTTCATGCATGGCGTCCACCCAGCTTGGTTCCTGAAGAGCCATTTCAACCAATTCGGCTCAATTTGGGAAATGAAACACGAGAACAAGCAGCTATTTATGTGTCCTGTCTAACTTTTGGTGGACACGCCTGTTTTGAGAGGACCTATGACATTCTCAATTGGATGGTTTCGTTGAGTTCTTGATGGAATCGGTTGTTTGGGAACAGCTCCGGTAGAGAGTAAGTTAGGTAAATTTTCATCAATCTTAGTGAGAGGATTCTTCCATCCAGAATCCGACGTACTGTGTGAGTACAAAGTGATGGCAAAGTATTTATTCGGAATAATATTGGGAAACATAGTTCTTCCAAAAATTTGACGAATAGGACTCTCCCCCTCAACTGTTGGAGCTTTTCCAGAAGAAGTTGCGGACACAGTTTCAGTAACTTCTTCTGGTTGATTGACGGAGACGGGCGGAGTGACATCAAGTGGTTCTATGAAATCATCATCCAGAATTGGAGATATGTGAGATACTGCATGTAGGTCTTCTTTCTCAGCATCTACGGTATCCCCACCTGAAGTTTCTGTGTTGATAACTAGAAGTACATTTAATGGTTTGAATAGTTCATTGTAATCGAGCAGCCAGTCAGGACGAACACGGGCATCGGTCTCGTTTTCTTTCAACCAACGAACATCATATGATTCCAAAATTTGCTTGGTTAACTTATTATAAACTCTGTAGGCAGTACGACCAACATAACCAACGAAGTAACAGTAATCAGCTTTGGCCCCAAATTTTGGAGTTGACTCAAGATTCAGGAGAGTACATGGGCAACCAAATGCTTTGAAATGTGCAACTGTGGGTTTATGACCATAGACAATCTCATATGGAGTTTTCATTTGAGACTTGTTGATTATCACTCGATTCTGAACATAGCATGCCATATTAATAGCTTCTGCCCAGAAGAATAATGGTAGTTTAGAGTCACACAACATGGTCTTTGCTGCCTTGATAAGAGTAATGTTTCTCCTTTTAGCCACACCATTCTGTTGCGGTGTGCGAGTTGAACTGTACTGACGAAGTACCCCTCTTTTTGAACAAAAATAATTCAATGAAGCATTCTTTAATTTCGTACCATTGTCACAACGAATCCCCTTCAGCTTCAGATGCAGTTGATTTTCCATAAGCACCACAAATCTCTTGATCAATTATGCAGTTTCACTCTTATTTGACAGGAAAAACACCAAAGTAAAACGTGAGTAGTCATCAGTAATAACGAGACAATAAGAACTGCGAGAAAGACTCAAAACATGAACTGGACCAAAAAGGTCCATATGTAACAGTTGAAAAACTGATGAAATGGTATTAATCAATTTTGACTTATGAGTTTTTCGATTATGCTTACCCAACGCACAAGCCATACATTTTTCAATAGTAACAAAATCTTTAATAGGTAATCCACGTACCAAATCATTTTTAGCAAGACGGTTCAAGTTTTTCATATTAGCATGACCAAGACGACGATGCCAAAGCAGGGCATTATGTTCTGACACTTTTGAAAATAAGCAGGTTATTTCATTAGGAACATTTTTGTTCATGTCAATCACATAAGCATTATCTTTTCTTTGTGATCGAACAAGAACCTAGTCTTCTGGTATGATGATACCGGGTTTCAAAATCAAACACTCTTTCTTAGTGAAATGAGTTGAGAAGCCTTTATCACAGATTTGTGACACGCTCAACAAACTATGCTTCAACTCTGGAACAAAATTAACATTTTTGAATTTCATAACACCGTTACTTACAGTACCCTTTTGCTTAATCTTCCCCTTTTCTCCTTCCGCAAAGGACACATACCCACCATTAAATATTTGAATGTCGTGCAGCTGGGAAATGTCTCCTTTCATGTGCCTGGAATAGCCACTATCAACATACCAAGGTCTGATGATATTCCTCCATAGATGTTCCTGCACGATGTGAGAGATTAGTTATACTTTGGTACCCAGTCCATAGTTACACTGGGTGTCCCTGACTCATATAAAGTTGTCGCACGTTGCCATGACATGTCCTTATGATCATCTAACATTAAATTTAAAGACTCTTTTACCGGATATTTAGGCAACCATTTATGTCTGCCGTTGTAAGATTTGGCATTATAAGTACGAATGGATGACTTTATCTCTGGTTTTTTAGGGTTAGAAACAGACGATTTTGTCTTTTCAACTTGTTTCGTTTAAGAATTCGTGTTCGTTTTAGAGACCGAAGAACCTTTTCTACCCTCTTTACGAAACATGTTAGGCTTGGTCTGATGAGGACTAAACCTGCCAGATTTTTTTTCTGTTCCAATCATCGTCAGAGGGATTAGCCTGATTATGCCTAAAATTTTGCCTATAGACATTATGAGGCATATAAGACATATTCCTCTGATAGAATCCATAATAAGGAACATATGGACGATGTGGACAATTTATGACAATATGACCAGGAGTGCCACAGTTAAAACAAGTTTGACGTTTTACATTAAAATTATTTTGGGCAACTCCTTGTCTGGACCACTTGTGTGGACCAGTTTGCTTTACTTGACACTTACCACATGTCACATTATTTAACTTACTGCCTTGTTTGTCAATAGGGCATCCCTCTTTAACAAACTTAGGCGATGAGTACTTGTTGGAGTTTTTTGATTTTTTAAACTTATTAGAAATCACATTATCAGAATTCAACGTCTTAACGGAATAAGCCACACAAGTATCCTTGCTCTTAAAAACAGAGCCCACACAAACAATCGGAATAACAGAATTCAAAACATGTAATTTTAAAGAAACATCATAAATAAATTCTTTATTAATTGAAACACGAGACTCCTCATCCTCATCATTCTAATCCTCAAAGATTACTCTATCTGCACATTAGGCAAACACATCAGAATCGTTCACTTTTGAAGTGGAAGTAGTAGGTTCTACTGAGTCGATCCTTTCATTATTAGCAGGTTTGACATACTTCATATCTTTAACCTTTTCTTCGTGCGCTTTGGTAAGAGGAAGACCTGTGTAGTTGTCATTATATGGTAGGGGTACCTGACTATATCCTATACCCTCACCCTCATTCTCTTTCCACCATAATTGATTTTCAGTCATGGAATTAACTACCATACTGAAGCCATCAAACTTTCTAAAATCAAATTCAGCCCTTTTAAATTTTTCAGTTAGATTAAATACTTCTAACTTAGAGGCTTCTAGTTCAACAGTTAATTCAATAATCTTCTGTTTGGCATCAAGATGGTGACAACATTTCAAACTAAAATCAGATTTTAGTTTGGAAAAGTCCTTTTTCTGTGCCTCTATTTTATCCAAATAGACCTCTTCTGTTTTCTTATGCTTATGATTTTCAAATTTTATCGTTTCCATTTCTCTAGCAAGTTACTGTTATGAGATTTGTAAAGATCTAATTTATCAATACAAGCTTGAGAACCTAAAGAAGAACTTACCTCAGAAGAGCTGGGAGAAGTGAATGCCATGAATGAAAATTGAAGTTCCTTGACTTGTTCCTCAACAGCATTTTCATCTTCAGACTCCTCAACACGAGCAAAGTTGGCAGTTTGATTGTTTATGTTGAGAGCAGCCATCTGATCAGACCATGAGAACTGTTGAGAAACCGAACCCCTTTCACCATCACCTGAGCTACCCTCAGCTTCTCCTCTAGCATTACCCACGGGAACCAGCGCCCTTTCCATATTTCCTTCCTTGGCTGGATTAGTGCACTCACGAGCAAAATAACCCGGCTCATGACAGTTGTAACACCTCATAGTGTCTTTGTTAAAACCCACCTTCTGATTATTTGGCATGTTCCAATTATTTCTTCCATTTCTCTTAGTAAATTTCTTGGCCTGAAACACTGTCATGTCGATTTGCCAAGAGATATCCATTTCCAGTACATCATCCGGATGAATTCGATCAAGTAATCTCCCGCAAGAAAGGCATTATAACTGTTCATGAACCCCACCATTAAAGCAATGTTTTCTTGAGTTTCTTTTGAAATAGAAGGAGCTTGGCTGGAGTTCTGACCAGGAGAAACACCAGATGATTGAGGCTGAGCACTAACAGTAGGATATTGACCAAGCTTAGCAAGGAACATTGGTGCTGGTTGTGGTGAAACATGAGAATATTGACCCTGACCTTGAGTGGATTTAAACACTGAGAAGTGGGCTTGGGGTTGAAATTTCTGTTGTCCCTTAGTAGTTTTGAACATTGAGAAATTATCTAGTGAGATGAGTGCATTATTAGAAGCAACATTGTGGCCAGCTGCACTGTAGGAGTATGCATGGTTTATAGCACGTTGTTTGTCGTCCATGTCACATGCTTTGATGATGGCCATAACCTCAGACAGTGTCATCTTGTTGAGATCTTTCGTCTTCTTATTGACAGCAACATTAATATCCCAACTTTGAGGTAATGAATTCACCAACTTATTGTTTGTCTCAACAGCTGTTAAGTTGATGCTAGCAGATCTCATCTCAGTCACAAGAGCTATGAACCTCTGAAGCTGAGTTTCCAATGACTCTCCCAGATCATGATTAAACATATTGAATTTTTGTCGCAGAAGATCTTGGCGACTTATCTTCATGTCTTCATTACCTTCATACACCTCAATCAGTGCTTCCCACAGTTCCTTGGCAGATTGCAATTCTCTAAAACCCAGGGCAATCTCAGGTGAGATTGCCATAGTCAAGGTTGAAAGAGCCTTTTCATCCTCCTCTACCTTAGCAAGATCATCATCAGCATACACAGCAATAGGCTTCACAGCAACTTCAGTAGAGTTCTCACGTTGGTAAGTGATGACTTGGGGACCCTAACTATGCTTCTCCATATTTTGGCATCTTTCATCTTAACATACTTCTTGAAATGAAACTTCCACTCGCTAAACCCCTCATGAGACAGCAGACGGGGCACGTGAGTGGTGATCCCCATTATGGAGTCCAGTTTCTGATGAACTAAAGCATTGGATGACCCATTACTCTAAATTAGTTGATCCATTTTAATCAGTCCAAAAGTAATTTTAGTCCAAAATTTCAAGAGTCCAATACACCAGGCCCAAGTCTGATGGATGTTCACAGTCTGCATTGACCGAGAACCAAAGATGACCGAGAACTGAATGTGATGACCGAGAACCAGGGATTTTGACCGAGAACTAAGGTTGTTGGCCGAGAACTAAGGTTGGTGACCGAGAACCAAAGAATGTTGACCGAGAACCTTTAAATCTGGCCGAAAACGATCAGATTTCAAAAAGAGAACTTAAAATATTGGCCGAAAACCCTCAAAACTACCAGAGAACTAATTATACTGGCCGAAAACTAGAGAGTCAGTTGGATTTTGATAGTAACAAACTCCCAAAATTAGTGCGATTTGATTTGTTTCCAAAAAAAATCAATCTTTCACCAAAATCAATCCTTTCTCTTCTCCGATCAACAACTCGCCCGAAATACAACCAAACCACCAAACACTTATATCTTGAATCCGTTGATATTACAATAATGAGCCTGAATAGGTCAAAGGCTTTGATACCAATTGTAAGTCCCAAAGATGGATCTTTCAGTATGATATCAAGTAACTTGATGTTAGTGCAGAATCCTAACACAAGATGATTCAAGAACGATGAACAAGAATACGTAAAACACAATGGGATGCTTCAAATCATACGTATATTACGTCTGATGCTTAAGCAATAACAATACTCGTTCAACACAATAAAAAAGTGAATGGCTAACAACACAATGAACAACCAACCCTTACCCTATACACAATATCTATATATATAGGGAAGTCATAAAAACCTAGCCTAACAAAACCGAAAGCCCACCGAGATCACTAAAGGATCTCGGTTTACATAAAAATCCGAACACGAAACCTAACTAGCATAAAACTAAGTACAAACCACCAAAATTAGACCCAACAAGTTCGCCATTAAGAAACACACTCTTGACATCCATTTGATAAACCTTAATATTTTTGAAAGCTGCATAAGCCAAAAATATTCGTATAACCTCCAACCGAGCAACTGGAGCATATACTTCCGTGTAATCTATGCCTTCTTGCTGATGAAATCCTTGAACAACCAATCTTGCTTTATTTCTGACAATAACCCCACGGTCATCTTTCTTGCACTTAAATACCCATTTTGTTGGAATTGTCTTTTTAACTCTAACTGGCTTGTCAATGAGATCCCAAACACCAGTCGATGAAACTGTTGCAACTCTTCTTGCATTGCTTCTACCCATGATGGATCTTCAAGCGCCATACGAACACTCGTTGGTTCCATTTGAGATAAAAAAACAAGTGTATTTCCCGAGATTCATGATTCCCGAGGAGTGCATAACGGCATACGCACACAATAAATTAGCATCATTTGAGTTAGCAATCCGGTATCAATATCACCAACGATGTTGTCCTGAGGATGATAAGTATGAATCCAAAGGGTCGGATTCTCAGACACAACAACATTATTCGTTAAATTAGTCAGATTCTCTTCGGCATCATGAGACGATTCTCCATTCTCATGACTTTCGGGAAATTGAGCTAAAGAAGAATCAACAAAATGACCATCATCTGACGAGATAGAGATCACATCAGATTTATCAGGAAGATCATCTTGTGGAACATTATCATAATTAGTACTAGAAGGCCTTAGATGTAGAAATTGATTTTCTAGGTAAGCACATACCAAATCTTCATCAGGTTGATCAACTAATTGAGTAAATGAGTTAAATAGACTTTCATAGTCGAACATCCAATCAGGCCCTTTGCCAGCGGGAGGTGTGGTGTATCATTGACAATCAACATGGTACCACTCTTCAACGCAACCTGAAGTATAATTAAATACTCTTTTCTTAGGTGATGCATAACCCAAGAAATAACCTTCAATTGCTTTTTCTTCGATTATTCCCGCATCTTTCTTCAACATAGCACAACGACACCCAAATGGCTCCAAATACTTTAAATTAGGTTTTCTTTTTTTTAGAAGCTCATAGCTTGTCTTTTGTAGCTTCTTCACAGTCATAACACGATTAAGCGTGTAGCAAGCAGTATTCACAACCTCATTCCATAATTGAAAAGGAATCTTAGAATCTGCCAGCATTGTTCATGCAGCTTCAATCAATGTTCGGTTCTTTCTTTCAGCAACACCATTATGTTGAGGTACATATGGAGCACTGTATTCTCGATGAATTCCTTTCTGAATGCAAAAGAAATCCAATATAGTGTTTTTAAACTCCGTACCATTATCACTTCGAATATGTCTCACTTTGTGTTTATACAGTGATTCGATCTTTGTGATTAGATTTCGAACAAGAATAGGTGTTTGATCTTTTGAGCTCATAAATAATACCCATGAATATCTTGAATAGTCATCAGTGACAACTAGACAATACCAATCTCCTGCAATAGTCACACGATTCACAGGACCGAACAAGTCCATATGAAGTCATTCTAAAGGAGTATCAATGGTATTAATTAACTTAGAATGGTATGACTTCTTTTTCTGTTTGCCCTTTTTGCATGCAACAAAGTGATCGGTCAGTTTGAAGTGTTTCAAGGAAACCACATCAACCAAATCATTTGTCATAAGATAGTCCATCTTTCTGACATGAATGTGACCCATACGTCTGTGCCACAGAATCAAGTATTTCTCAGTTGCTTTTGAGACAAAACACGTTTCTACAGAAGTGGTTGCCTTAGAAGTCATGTTTAGAACATAAATATCATTTGATCGAGGAGATCGCATAACAACCATGTCTTCTGGAATGACATATCCTGGTTTAAGTATTATGCACTCCTTATCATTAAATATAGTGGTATACTTCTTATCACAAACTTGAGACACGCTCAACAAATTGTGATCCACTTTATCACAATAATTTACTTTCTCAAATGTAATACACCCATTTGAAACATCTCATTATTTTATAATCATTCCACCTGAATTAATCGCAAAAGCTACATACCTTCCTTGAATATTTTTCTGACATTTGACAAGAGGTTAATGTTTTCGGTAATATGATGAGAGCATTCACTATCCATAATCCAGTTTTCACCAGATATAGTCTTGGATGAACTCTACACACAGATGAAAAATGATTAGTTCAAAAAGTTAGCCCAGGCCTCAGTCTTGGGCACCTCTTTAATTTCATTTGTAGTTTTAACTTTAATTAAATCCAAATGTTGTTTAGCTGCTTGTGAGTAAGTCACAGGTCTTTTTGACTTTCGTCTCAAATATGCAGCTTGAACTACATTTGTGTTCACATTTTTGCAAATTGGTTCCGTAGGAACAAATTTGGGTTTTAAATTACTCGAATTTCCATTTACATGAATCACTTTGCAAGGATTCACATTTGAAAACATGATGTGAGTATCTTCATAACAAGACATAGGTCTTTTTAGAATCTCTTTAATCACGGAAACAAGTTTGGTTTGTTCATTGATAAATGGATGAAGATTCTGTGATTTCTTCACTCCACAATTTCTGACAACATGATGATATAATGCCAAATATTTATGTTTCTCGTGTATATTTTAATTAGTATTTTAATTGTTTTTGTTTGTTTTTAGCCAAGATTTTTATGCTACTAACATTTTTATGTATCGTAGGTTTCGGGAGTTGATCGTGATTAAAAAGGGCGAAAAACGAGCTAAAACGAGCCGAAACGGAGATCCGGAACGCGTCAGGAAGGGTCAGAACAGAGAACCGGCCGGTCTGACCGGCCCCCTTGAAAAAGCACGCCGCGCCGCGCAGAGGGGTACCTTATTTCCCGTCGCACGGCGCCTAGGGGCTGCTGATGGGTTTTTAATTCGTTTTTGCTTAATGTCGGGCCTTGTTTTGGGTATTTAAACACCTTTAACTTAAACCTGACATAACCTGGAAAGCCACCAGCCGAATTAGACAGTCTTTGGAGCTATCTTACGAGTCTTGTGGTGATTTTGAAGGCAAGAGAACATCCAGTGAAGAGATAGACGTTAAGATCGAAGAATACGGGTTTTATCGCCTTTATTCTTTCGTTCTTTATTATTTCACCATGTTTTTATTATTATTCGTTTTGTTTGATTTATACTTTAAGATGCTAGGCTAAATTCCATAAACTACCTAGGTCGTGATGAACCTTAGTTCGGTTTAATTTTATTTGGATTTCGTTTCGTTATGGATTTTATGTTCTAAGTAAATGGTTGAGTTTGATTTAACTGATGTGTTTGATTGCACGGTTTTGTTTACTTGAATTTATTGTTTCACATTGCCCTTGTTGATTGTTTCATAGGATAGGGTTTTGTTAGGTCATTTACTGTGTGTTCTTGACTAGTTTGTGATTGAATTCGAATAAGATCATAGAAACAATAAAATCAAATAAACAAATAAAAGTGAGCTGCTAGTCTAAAAAGTTGTAAGGTGATAGGCTATTAATAGATCTTTGCTTGTCGGGATTGCTAGATTTAGTTCGTCGTAAGGAGTCTGTCTAGGTTTGATTGTCAGCTTAGTCTATTAAGTTAATTGAGTCTGCTTTGCTATCTTTGAATTCCGCGCTGTAAGGTAGGTTTTCGTCATAAAGATACTTAAACATAAGTTATTAAATAACCGTAAGGAAGTTTAATTAATAAATTGGCGAGTCTTAAAACTTGTTAGAAATCCATAGGCGTCTTCTTGAAGTTCAAGGGTCATGTTCGGGTTTTCTGTCAAGGGTCTATTTCATGATCTCAGTTCCATAACGTGAGTTTTCCATTTAATTAATAACCGTAACTTTGGGGATTCTAGCCTAGGTAGTTATCTTCATCATCTGAATTAATCAAAGCTTTCTAAATTGTTTATTAGTTTAAATTAATTAGGGTTAAGATTTATTAATTAATTAATTAGTTTAAGGTTATGATTATGTCTTATTATTATTATATTAATTAGGGTTAGGTTTAATTTAGTTTATTGTTAGTTAATTAAAGTAATCATTAGTTAATTATTATTAAGTCTTAATTATTAATTTTAAATTCTCCCTCAAATATTATTAATAAATAGTCGTGTCTTGTAGTTGAATCTTGTTTGCTAATTTCGTAATTTAAAGAGTCTCGTGGGTTCGATTTTCGGACTTACTTAGCTGTACTATGGTCGACCGGTTCACTTGCCGGTTAGTAGTTTAAGTTAAGTTTAAGGGTCTAGAGTATTACTTGGTGTCTAGATTAATTTTAGTATATTAGTATAATTGTAGTTAATAATTATTTGACTACTTTAAGCGCATCAAGTTTTTGGCGCCGTTGCCGGGGATTCTTAGCGATTGTGTTAATTGATTTATTTGGACTTAATTGCTACATACGTGCTATTTGTTTTTCTTTTCGTTTGAGTCGTAGGAGTCTAAGTTAATTTTAGTTTATTTTTGTTTTTAGTTTTAAATTTTTAGTCTACTTACTTGGTCTGTTGCGTTTTCAGGTTTATGCCACATCTTCGTTCGCAAGGACCACCGCTGGTAAATCTAGATTTTTCTCCGTTCAAGACCGAGACCAGCTCGTCAGCAGAAAAACCACCATCAGAAGCTACTTCTTCACAAAAATCGTCAACGCACAGTTCACCACCAGAAAGTCCGAGAATCCAATCAGACGTTCAAATGGCTGACGATAGGACAATTGTTGCTCAAGCCTTCAATGGCTTAACCGGAAACCAGTCATGCAACGTCGTTTTCGCGATCGACAACCCCAACTCGTGGCAAATTCCTTCATACGTCATGAATAACATCGTTCAAGCTAATCAGTTTCATGGGAACGATGAAGAGGATGCGCCGGCTCATATAAACCGACTTTACCGCGTTTTGAAAACTTTTAATTTGCAAGGTGCTACTGAAGATGCAATTTTCTTACATCTTTTCCCTTTTTCACTTACAGGTAAAGCAGCTACTTGGCTCGATACTCAGCCGCCTGGCAAGTTCACCACTTGGGAAGCACTACGTTAAGCTTTCATCAAAAGATACTTCCCACCAGCTAAAGCGGCTATTCTTTGTGATCAGATTCACTCGTTTCATATGGAGCCAGATGAACAATATTGCCATGCTTGGGAGCGTTTTCAGAATTTGCTTGCCCGTTGTTCACAGAATGGTCTTACACCTTGGGCTCTCATCGAAAAACTTTACAACGGGCTGACTTATGAAACCCAAGTTCGTTTTGACACTGCTGCTGGAGGCAACTTAATGGCAAGGAAAAATGTCACCGAATGCAACGAGATGTTTGAAAGCTTCGCTCAATTGGACCTCGCCAAAGGGCCACGACGCGGGAATTCCATCCCCGTTAGCAGTACATCCTCATCTTCTCAAGATGTACACCAGGTTAATCTGGATACTACTGTGGCCCCTGCTTTGGAATCATTAACCCGAGAGGTGAAGGAACTTAAGACGAAGGTGGACAAGTGTGAGTTCTGTAGAGGTGGACATGGCACTTTGGAGTGCCCGGTGATGAATCAGCAAGTCGATTATGTTGGTGGTCAGAATAGGTTTCCTAACAACAACTTCAACAACAATCAGAATTGGAACACCTACAAGAACCCAAATCAGAATAACTCCAACTGGCGTCCGACAGGCGCACCACCCGGCTATCAAAATTCTTACAATCAAGGATAAGGTCAGTACAATAATAATAATAACAATGGTACTAATGTTCAAAATAATATGCAGTAATCTAATGGGAGCATGGGACGTCTAGAGGAGATGATGAAGAAAATATTGGAGAGAGATCAAGTCACACAGAAAAAGTTGACCGAACACGATATGCTCTTCAAGAATCAACAATCTTCTATTCTCGATATTCAAAGAACCGTTGGTGATATATCTCATCGCCTCGATGAATGGCCTCAAGGACAGTTTTCGGGTTCTACTCAGACGAATCTGGCCGCTCAACTGAAAGCAATTACTACTCGTAGCGGAAGGGTTTTGGGTCTCGAGGTTGTTAAAGAAAAGGTTAGCGTTGAAGAAGAGGAAGTGGTTGATGAAGAAATTGAGATGGAGGCCCCGGGTAAGTTACAAGTTAAAACACCAATTATTGAGCGGCAAGTTGAGAAATATCCGGTCGTATTTCGGCCACCACCCGAAACAAATATCGCACATGTTCCTAATCCCGCTCGTCTCAAGAATCAAAAGTACACGAGGGAATACGGGCACTTTCTAGATATGTTCCGACAATTAAAGATTAATGTTCCATTTGTTGAAGCTCTCCAACACATGCCAAAGTATGCGAAAATTTTGAAAGATTTACTCAAAAGAAAAGATCGGTTGGGAGAGATTTCGTCTATTCCACTTAGCGGGGATTGTTCGGCGGTTGTGTTGAATCGGTTCCCGGAAAAGTTATCGGATTCGGGTGTGTTTACAATCCCATATACGTTCGGAAGTGATATGATGAGTCAAGCGTTGGCGGATTTGGGTGCAAGTATTAATCTCATGCTGTACTCGTTGTTTGAGAAGTTGGAGTTGGGTGAGCTTACACCGACTCGTATGTTCGTTGTCATTGGCGAATCGTTCGGTTAAGTATCCGCGAGGTATTATAGAGAATCTACTAGTGAAAGTTGACAAGTTTGTATTTCCGGTTGATTTTGTGGTGCTTGACATGGAGGCCGACGAGAAGGTGCCCATTATTCTCGGTCGGCCGTTTTTGAGAACGGCTAAAGCTCTTATTGATGTGTATGAGGGGCGGATCACACTTCGGGTTGGTGATGAGAATGTTACTTATGATACTGTAAAGTCGATGAAGCACCCGGGTGATGGTGATGATGTTAGCGGTCCATGCCATTCGGTATATTTTCTTAATTCTTTTATTCCGGGTTTTGATAAGTGTCTTGATTATATTTGTGGGACCGATTTGGTTGGGATGGATATGGATGAAGAGTTGACAGAAAATTTGGACCCGGTGAGGAAGACGTGGTAGATGATGTTTCTTGTTCGGCGGAGATTATGGAGGTTAGTGAGATTATTTGTGAAAAAGAGGCGGAAAAAACGGCTCCGTTAGAATTAAAGGTTCTTCCATCACATTTAGAGTTTGCATATCTTGAAGAGGGCTCGGATTTGCCCGTTATTGTTTCGTCTAAGTTGAGTGAGGAAGAGAAGTCAAAGTTGATAGAAGTGTTGAAGATGAATAAAGGGGCGATTGCATAGAGACTTTCACATATTCAGGGTATTAGCCCCGCTTATTGTACCCACAGATTTAGATGGAAGATGAGTATAAACCGGTGGTTCAACCCCAAAGGCGTTTGAATCCAAATATGCAAGAAGTTGTCAAGAAAGAGGTGCTTAAGTTGTTGGATGCCGGGGTGATTTATCCGATATCGGATTCTCCATGGGTAAGTCCGACTCAGGTTGTTCCAAAGAAAGGGGGGATGACGGTTGTCATGAACGAGAAGAATGAACTCATCCTTTCTCGTACGATTACCGGTTGGAGGGTTTGTATTGATTACCTAAGGTTAAATGATGATACTCGAAAGGACCACTTCCCGTTGCCTTTTTATTGATCAAATGTTGGAGCGTCTCGCGGGTCAACAGTTTAATTGTTTTCTTGACGGTTTTTCAGGTTATTTTCAGATTCCTATTGCACCGGAAGACCAAGAGAAGACGACTTTTACGTGTCCATATGGTATATATGCGTATTGTCGCATGCCATTTGGGTTGTGTAATGCTCCGGCTACCTTTCAGCGTTGTATGGTGGAAATTTTCAGGATATGATAGAGACGTCCATGGAGGTTTTTATGGATGATTTTTCGATGTACGGTAATTCTTTCGATCACTGTTTAGGTAATCTTGAGAGAATGTTGAAAAGGTGTATCGAGACCAAGTTAATGTTGAATTGGGAAAAGTGTCACTTTTAGTGACGGAAGGGATAGTTTTGGGTCATAAAATTTCAAGAGATGGTATAGAGGTGGATCGAGCAAAGATTGATACGATTAGTAGGCTTCCTCCACCGACAAATGTCAAAGCTATAAGAAGTTTTCTTGGTCATGCGGGTTTTACCGGCGGTTTATTAAAGACTTTTCAAAGATTACCCGCCCGATGACCCGGTTATTAGAGAAATATGTCCCGTTTGTGTTTGATGAAGATTGTTTGAAGGCGTTCAAGTTTCTGAAAGATCAACTTGTAGGTGATCCTATTCTCGTGTCACCGGATTGGAATTTACCGTTTGAGCTCATGTGTGATGAGAGCGATTATGCGGTTGGAGCGGTTTTGGGGAAAAGGCGTGAGAAACATTTTCATCCTATTTATTATGCGAGCAAGACGTTGAATGATGCCCAATAAAACTACACCGCCACTGAAAAGGAACTTTTAGCCGTTGTGTTTGCATTTGACAAGTTCTGGTCTTATCTCGTACTTTCAAAGACCACCGTTTTTACCGATCATGAGGCGTTGCGTTTTCTCTTTCACAAGAAAGACGCGAAGCTCCGTCTCATACGGTGGATTCTTTTACTTTCTGAGTTCGATATAGAGATTAAAGACAAGAAGGGGGCGGAAATTGTTGCGGCATATCATCTTTCTCCTTCAGAAGATCCGAAGAGGTTCTTCCACAGTAAATTCCAATCCGGTGAATCGAGAATAGGAGCACTTACAAGTTGATCTTTCAGAAACTTGAACGCCTTCAAACAATCTTCATCAAAAACAAACGGGACATCTTTCTCTAATAACCGAGTCATCGGGCGGGTAATCTTTGAAAAGTCTTTAATAAACCACCGGTAAAAACCCGAATGACCAAGAAAACTTCTTATAGCTTTGACATTTGTCGGTGGAGGAAGCCTACTAATCGTATCAATCTTCGCTCGATCCACCTTTATACCATCTCTTGAAATTTTATGACCCAAAACTATCCCTTCCGTCACCATAAACTGAAACTTTTCCCAATTCAACATTAACTTCGTCTCGATACACCTTTTCAACATTCTCTCAAGATTACCTAAACAGTGATCGAAAGAATTACCGTACACCGAAAAATCATCCATAAAAACCTCCATGGACGTCTCTATCATATCCTGAAAAATTGCCACCATACAACGTTGAAAGGTAGTCGGAGCATTAAACAACCCAAATGGCATGCGACGATACGCATATGTACCATATGGACACGTAAAAGTCGTCTTCTCTTGGTCTTCCGGTGCAATAGGAATCTGAAAATAACCTGAAAAACCGTCAAGAAAACAATAAAACTGTTGACCCGCGAGACGCTCCAACATTTAATCAATAAATGGCAACGGGAAGTGGTCCTTTCGAGTAGCATCATTTAACCTTCGGTAATCAATACAAACCCTCCAACCAGTAACCGTACGTGAAGAGATGAGTTCATTCTTCTCGTTCATGACAACCGCCATCCCCCCTTTCTTTGGAACAACCTTAGTCGGACTTACCCATTGAGAATCTGAAATCGGATAAATCACCCCGGCATCCAACAACTTAAGCACCTCTTTCTTGACAACTTCTTGCATATTTGGATTCAAACGCCTTTGGGGTTGAACCACCGGTTTATACTCATCTTCCATCAAAATCTGTGGGTACAATAAGCGGGGCTAATACCCTGAATATGTGAAAGTCTCTATGCAATCGCCCCTTTATTCATCTTCAACACTTCTATCAACTTTGACTTCTCTTCCTCACTCAACTTAGACGAAACAATAACGGGCAAATCCGAGCCCTCTTCAAGATATGCAAACTCTAAATGTGATGGAAGAACCTTTAATTCTAACGGAGCCGTTTTTTCCGCCTCTTTTTCACAAATAATCTCACTAACCTCCATAATCTCCGCCGAACAAGAAACATCATCTACCACGTCTTCCTCACCGGGTCCAAATTTTCTGTCAACTCTTCATCCATATCCATCCCAACCAAATCGGTCCCACAAATATAATCAAGACACTTATCAAAACCCGGAATAAAAGAATTAAGAAAATATACCGAATGGCATGGACCGCTAACATCATCACCATCACCCGGGTGCTTCATCGACTTTACAGTATCATAAGTAACATTCTCATCACCAACCCGAAGTGTGATCCGCCCCTCATACACATCAATAAGAGCTTTAGCCGTTCTCAAAACGGCCGACCGAGAATAATGGGCACCTTCTCGTCGGCCTCCATGTCAAGCACCACAAAATCAACCGGAAATACAAACTTGTCAACTTTCACTAGTAGATTCTCTATAATACCTCGCGGATACTTAACCGAACGATTCGCCAATGACAACGACATACGAGTCGGTGTAAGCTCACCCAACTCCAACTTCTCAAACAACGAGTACAGCATGAGATTAATACTTGCACCCAAATCCGCCAACGCTTGACTCATCATATCACTTCCGAACGTATATGGTATTGTAAACACACCCGAATCCGATAACTTTTCCGGGACCCGATTCAACACAACCGCCGAACAATCCCCGCCAAGTGGAATAGACGAAATCTCTCCCAACCGATCTTTTCTTTTGAGTAAATCTTTCAAAATTTTCGCATACTTTGGCATGTGTTGGAGAGCTTCAACAAATGGAACATTAATCTTTAATTGTCGGAACATATCTAGAAACGGACCACAAGGGACACGCTACATGTAAGCCCTACAATTCAAATTTTGCATACTCACCTATGGTGATGGGCTCGGGGTGTTGCTTGATAACGGGGGTATGTCATGTTATGGGGAGCACTAGCTATTAATTAATTGAACCTTAATCGTATCTAATGGCTGCTTGGTAGACTTTGATGCTTAAGCTTAGGTGGATAAACAATACCCTTGATCGTCTTAACTATTCATGAAAAAATAGAGCAACAAAAGTTTTAAATCTGCTAATTTTGAGGTTTAAGTCAAGTTGGGGTGGTCTGGTCAGGTAAAAGCTGAAAATAAGCGGGTCTTAATTGTGTAAACCACTGAGTACTATTATTGCCGGATCTTATTTGTCCCGGTAAAGATTAAGGCATGGGTTTAAGTGGACAACAATATCGGTGATCGCGGGTTTTGCATTTTTCTGAGCTTTAAAAATTAACCTATATGTTTGTTAAACTGTAATTTTCCGATTCTGATCCAACTGCATCAAACTTTTTCAGGGACGAAAAAAGAATAAGTGTGGGGATATTTGATATAATGCTAAATATTTATGTTTCTCATGTATATTTTAATTAGTATTTTAATTGTTTTTGTTTGATTTTAGCCAATATTTGTATACTACTAACATTTTTATGTGTCGTAGGTTTCGGGAGTTGATCGTGATTAAAAAGGGCAAAAAACGAGCTAAAACGAGCCGAAACGGAGATCCGGAACGCGTCAGGAAGGGTCAGAACAGAGAACCGGTCAGACCGGGCCGGTCTTGGAAAAGCACGCCGCGCCGCGCGGAGGGGCACCCTATTTCCCATCGCGCGGCGCCTAGGGGCTGCTGATGGGTTTTTAATTCGTTTTTGCTTAATGTCGGGCCTTGTTTTGGGTATTTAAACACCTTTAACTTAAACCTGACATAACCTGGAAAGCCACCAGCCGAATTAGAGAGTCTTTGGAGCTATCTTACGAGTCTTTTGGTGATTTTGAAGGCAAGAGAACATCCGGTGAAGAGCTAGACGTTTAAGATCGAAGAATACGGGTTTTATCGCCTTTAATCTGTCGTTCTTTATTATTTCACCTTGTTTTCATTATTATTCGTTTTGTTTGATTTAGACTTTATGATGAACCTTAGTTCGGTTTGATTTTATTTGGATTTCGTTTCGTTAAGGATTTTATGTTCAAAGTAAATGGTTGAGTTTGATTTAATTGATGCGTTTGATTGTTTGGTTTTGTTTACTTGAATTTATTGTTTCACGTTACCCTTGTTGATTGTTTCATAGGATAGGGTTTTGTTAGGTCATTTACTGTGTGTTCTTGACTAGTTTGTGATTGAATTCGAATAAGATCATAGAAACAATAAAATCAATTAAACAAATAAAAGTGAGCTGCTAGTCTAAAAAGCTGTAAGGTGATAGGTTATTAATAGATCTTTGCTTGTCGGGATTGCTAGATTTAGTTCTTCGTAAGGAGTCCGTCTAGGTTTGATTGTCAGCTTAGTCTATTAAGTTAATTGAGTCTGCTTTGCTATCTTTGAATTCCGCGCTGTAAGGTAGGTTTTCGTCATAAAGATACTTAGACATAAGTTATTAAATAACCGTAAGGAAATTTAATTAATAAACTGGCGAGTCTTAAAACTTGTTAGAAATCCATAGGCATCTTTTTGAAGTTCAAGGGTCATGTTCGGGTTTTCTGTCAAGGGGTCTATTTCATGATCCCAGTTCCATAACGTGAGTTTTCCATTTAATTAATAACCGTAACTTTGGGGATTCTAGCCTAGGTAGTTATCTTCATCATCTGAATTAATCAAAGCTTTCTAAATTTTTTATTAGTTTAAATTAATTAGGGTTAAGGTTTATTAATTAATTAATTAGTTTAAGGTTGTGATTATGTCTTATTATTATTATATTAATTAGGGTTAGGTTTAATTTAGTTTATTATTAGTTAATTAAAGTAATCATTAGTTAATTATTATTAAGTCTTAATTATTAGTTTTAAATTCCCCCTCAAATATTATTAATAAATAGTTGTGTCTTGTAGTTGAGTCTTGTTTGCTAATTTCTTAATTTAAAGTCTCGTGGGTTCGATTTCCCGACTTACTTAGTTGTACTAGAGTCGACCGGTTCACTTGCCGTTTAGTAGTTTAAGTTAAGTTTAAGGGTCTAGAGTATTACTTAGTGTCTAGATTAGTATAACTTTAGTTAATAATTATTTGACTACTTTAAGCACATCACATGACCATGTTCACTGCAAAGAAAACATGTTCTCATGTCAACACGATCACGTTGTGGTTAACATATTTCTTTTTCATGTAAAATTCAAGATTTGAACAATTTGAAAAACTCTATAAAAGTGTCAGTTCCAGTTGAATTAACAAATTGAACTTTCTTAGTAGATTTTAATAATTTTTTGGCTTTGACCAGTGGATCTGTTATATTTGTTGTTTTGGTATTAACAAACGCATGTTCAAGATCTTGTATCTTGGAAGTTTCATTTTGAAAGATGTTTTCTATCAATTCAGGCTTGATAAGATTAAATGGAATGTCTTTCACAGTGAAAAATTTGCTAATACCTTTCAATTTAAACACTCGACTAGTGTTTGGCTTAGTAGAAACAGGATTGATGAAACGCATCAAATCCTCATCAGAAATCTTTGGTTTTTCTGATTTCTTAGCCTTAACCTTAACAAATTTTTCCTTTTTCACCTTTAGATGCGTTTGAACCATACACAGCCTCCTCAAATTCATGAGGTTAACACAAAATGTGATATGAACGTGGAATGTTCTGGTTTTTGTGCACAACTTTTGGTTCAACTACATCCTCAATGACTACCTTGTCAACATTTTCAACAAAGACCTTGTTACTTTGAATATGAGGTTTTTGAATTGAAGATTGAACATTAATATTTTCATGTTTAACGAATTTAGGTTTTTCTCAACAATACTGGTTCAATAACAATTTATTTCTTTCCCGCAAATGGATTTGGAGTATAATCATTATGAAAAGGTAGTGGAACTTCAACAAATTCTAAACCATTCTTTGAACCCTTTTGTTTGTCATATACCTCGATAATTTCATTTAACAAAAATGAATAATTTCAAAATTTATTTAACTTACCTTTCAAATCAAGAACCTGATTTTCAAGTTCGGTTATCTTAGTTCTCTGTTTAAGAATCTCTTGAAACTATTGATCATTGATAGTTATTTTCACTGGAAATTCTGCTTTCAAATCATAATTACTTATAGATAAAGCTTCTATTTTCTCCCTAGATTTCAGTTGTGAGTCTAGCGATTGTCTATATGTATCCTTGATTGAAGCAATTTCTTTCATTAGTGAATCATTATGATCTTTAAGTGAATCAATTCTAGACTTAACAGATTCACATTCAAAATAAGACACAATTTCAGATAATTTAACATAAGAAGAACTAACCTCGTCAATCTTATCCATGCCTGCAAAAGAAGTTGATTGCATATGACAAGAATCATCAGAATTCGAATCTTTCTCATTGTCAGAGGACAATTCGTTCCCACTGCCATCTTGAAAATTTTCAGTCATCTTGAACATAGCCAGATTTGTTTGATTATCATTACACAACAGTCTTTGAGTCCAGTCAGTTCCTTCAGCAGATAGAATTGTGATCCTGAAGCTTTAGAAGAATTACCACTGGAAGACTTTTCAGGAGAATCATTAACTTTCTTTCCAAAAACTCTGTCTTGATTCCGAGGTCCATTATATTCCTTCTTTGGCTTACCACATTCTTTGAAAAAATGACCAAATTCTTGACAATTGTAACATTTGACCTTCAATTTGTCAAAACCAACTCGTTTGTTCAGAGATGGTAAGTCTTTACCAGTTCGTTGCATAAACTTCTTCACCTTTCTAACAATCATGGCCATATTCCATTTGAGATCCATTAGCTCCAAATTATCTGGATCAATTTGATCATAGTCTTCATCAGTCAACTCACATGTAGCAATCTTACTACCCACCAAGTTTTCATATGATGTCATGAATGCAAAAAGAAACGCAAAATTTTGTTCAGCTTCCTTCATGTTAACGTTTGGTGGTGCAGTGAAGCTATTGGTAGTAGTTGATCCCCATGATTTTCATTAAACCCAGAAGCCATGAAAAATACATTAGGATCACTATAACCTGATGATCCCTCTTGTGCACTTTGAGTAAGAAATGCAGTAATTGGAGTTGCAGAACTACTCAAGGGCAGACAACCTCCATAAAGAGTTGGATCTTGAGTTTCCTTTGAAGATTTCTGACATTTCAAATCATATTCTCGATCTTCCACTTTTTGCATGAATTCCATGGCTGTTAGATCTTCATTCTTGAAATAATTGTTTTCTTTCAACACCATTAGAAACGTTGAATATGAACCAGGTAAAGCATTCTTTGCTATATCAATTTTATCAAATTCACATGGTTCGATATTCAACTTGTTCATTTCAGCTATCAAATGATTAAACCGAGTGAGCATCTCTTCAATAGTCTCACTTTTTAATAAATTAAAGTTTCTAAATTGAACTTCAATATCACTTTCTTGCTTTATTTCGTATTTACCATACTTCTCATCATGATGTGTTGAAACAATGATGCACATATCTTAATACTTCCTACTTGATGAAAGATATTATCGGGTAATGCCATAGTCAAAGTAGAGTATGCTTTAGTCTCAATCTCTAAAGCCTTCTTTTTCTCTTGCGGGTATTGGGAAAAAGCTTTTGGATTAAAACCTATAGTATCACTTCCAATCATAGGAATTGTGTAAACATCATTAAAACATCGAGAACAGTCAGGATGCACAGACCCAAGATGTGCTCGAAAACGTGGTTCCCATTTGGCAAAATCACTGAATTTCATCAGACGTGGACATTTCGAATGAGATCCTATTTCCGCATCAAGATGTAACATATGTTGCATAAATACATTTTGAGAAGCCAATGCATAATAACTAGCCATTTTAAGTAAATAAAAGTTCAAATTTTAACAAATTCAAACTTTAGGGTTTAAAATGAAACTTCAGTAGCGAATGAGTGATAACGAATGGAGAACGAATGGCCAGTGAATATCTTAACGAATGAGGTAGTGTATGGATGATGAATGAGTAACGAATGAGTAGACGAATGAGTGAAGAATGGTTGGCGAATAAGCAGATGAATGGTTGACAAATGAGCAGACGAATGAGTAGCGAATGGTTAACGAATGATCAGACGAATGGTTGAGAACGAATGACAAATTACTAATAACGAATTAGCTACAACGACGAATGAGTTTGTTATTCTGTTGTAACAAACTTAACACGTGTCACAAATTAGTTAGGATCTAATAACGAATGAATATCACACACGTAACGAATTAATGAGATTAACATAGCGAATGACTATGTGTCTTCAAATCTTCAAGCTATTATTTCCAGATTTTGGAAAAGTTTCTAGATCTATCTTTTGAATCCAAACAAATTAACTTTCTGGATTACTTGGTCAATTTTGCACCAAATTAACCAAACAAAGGCTCAAACGGCTCGTCTCAATTTCGCGAACACACTCAAACCATTCCGCAAACCTCTAATCGTACCAGACTGTACCAAAATCCAATTAATCAAGGAACATAATCCCATGTTTCGTACAATACTCAAAATCAACACAACACCATATTAAACTTAATCAATAACCCAATTCATCAATCACAAACCTTACTTTATCAAATCCGACCTCAATTTCCCTCAAATCAGTCTCCAATTAACATCTCAGCATGTTAATTCAGTTAAATTCGATAAACTTAAACTTAAATCTAAAATTAACAATTACTCACTAAATAGTCAATCAATCCATTATGAATTACCTTAACACATATGTAATCTAACCCTGGAAGCTCTGATACCACTTGTTTGAACAACAGATTATGAGCTTCAATCAATACGAATTCGTCCTATATTGATTAGATCTAGTTATGTGATATACGTTATGTGTTAAATAATGATCGATAATATTAGTCGAAGTATTGAGAGAATAATTTGGCAGAGTGACGATATACGTTAATCAACGCTTAACTTAACAAAGACATGAACAACCTTATATAGAAGAAGAGATGCCATTCGTTACACATCCCGTAACGAATGGCCTTCATTCATATTCCTTACATACGTTTTCAATATGGTATAGCGAATGACTCATTCGCTATACCCCGTTCGTCAACATTCCATGACGAATGGATTTAATACATAATGACTAAGGTCCATTCGTTAAACATCCTTAACGAATGAACTATAATTAACAACGAATGGGCTTATCCGTTAAACATCCTTAACAAATGAGCCATGCATAGCGAATGGGTCATAATTACATAATTGCCCTTTAACATTAAAATAATAATAAATTACAAACGACTATTACAAAGACTCGAGACGACAAAACCGTGCACTAACAAAAGGGACTAGATCCTAATAATATCTGAGAAAGAAGAGATCATACCCTAATAATATATGAGATGGTAGAGATAGTTGTGTATGTAGTTTGGAAGTATGAAAGAATGAAAGAATGCATCTATGTAGTTATGTGCGTATGCAAATATGTATGAAAGGAAAGTAAACATGTCATGTATGTAATATGTTTCTTCGTATTCGTATATATAAGTATGTGAATATAATGTATGTTACCTGATTAACTAGAACTCACTTAGCGTAGCTGACTTTTAGTATGCATGTAGGTAAATAGACTAAGACAGCTAACTTGAGGGGGGACACGTGACATTGGACTGAAGATGCTGGCATATTGAGAAGAATGTTATGATGTTATATTTCGTTATGTTTTTATTTTGCTAGACAAATTTAAATGATGTTAAGACGAGAGTTGGAATGTTATGTAATATATGGTTGATTTATTATATTTTGCGAAAAGTTTTAATTCACTCTGATATTTATAACTGTGTTTATGAGTAAATTCAATGCTAAAGTAGGGCACCAGGACCGGGGTCTTACACATAACCATCAGGTGAAATGGCCCGTTTAAATGCTCGTTGAAAGTAGAGGCACACAAATCGGTTACCGGTTCGATTTCTGGTCAACATCGTCTTGCACGTAACTAAGTATCTTGCTCGTCCTTGAGCTTATCACCAATTTGTTTGCGATCAATATCAGAATCAGAAATGTAATTGATATAACAATGTGTATTGACTTGATCAAAAAGTTGTCAACTTAACAAACCTTACCTTTCCTTTCCATGCATAAATTCACTTTTATCATTATTTCATTAATTCTCTTCCGAATCTTCCCTCCACCACCACCAGCTTCAATTGTCAAAACTAATTATATAATATAAGTTACCAACCAAAATCAAACTCTAAACTCAAACTCAAATTCAAGCTAAATATATATCACTATCACTCTTCATTTCTAATTAATCACTCCGACCTCAGCTTCAGCTCTGATAATCTGATAGTTATCGGAAATGAGTCGCACCAAATCTTTGTTCGGTGTCTGTTTTGTGATCTGCTTACTTGGATACATATTGATTTACGGGGTTTGGAGATCCGATGACCGCGTCAACGAATACTTTCCGGGTGAACAACTTGAGTCGGAAGGCTGTTGCAGAGGTTTTGAGGGAGTGGAATTGTGGGGATGTGTTGTCAATGTTGGTAAGGCATTAAGGTTTGATACCGCAACAAATTGTTGCAAAGCTTGTAAATCCACGTGTCATAAAGATGGTTACGGCCCCTGTTTATGCGATACTTGGGTGTACTGCAGCGACAAAGAAAGATGCGGGCAATGGCGGATCCAACATACAAACCGGTGGTTCCCCGGAACCACCCGAGTTTCGAAATAATAGTGTACGGATATATAGAAGACGCGTAGGAACCACCTTATAAATTAAGAGGGAACCACCTAAAAAAAATTCCTGGATCCGCCACTGGATGCGGGATGAGATATGGTGAGGTATTATTAAGATTTTTTTCTGAGCCTTATATGTTGTCATTCTTCATCAGGAAAAAATATTAAAAAAAAAGTCGATGTAATGCACACATGCAATAGTGTGTATCTCATATATGCAGTTTTGTTGTATTGCATATAATACAACACTATGTTGTTTGCCATGTTGTGTGCCACCATACTTGCACAACCCGGGCATGGTGAAGATCATGGGAAATAACATGCAATCCTGGTACTTTAAAATTGAGTATTGGTAGTTAAATGTTTTGACAGTTTACAAGTAGTGGATAGGTAGTTTCCTTTTTAGTGGGTCTATTTAGTTTTTAATTTGAAGCCTATAAAAGGCATGTCCGATTAGGAATGAAGGTATGAATGAAAAATGTTACTTTGACTTAAGTTTCTCTCTAAATTTCTAGTCTCGCTTCCCGTCTAATTTCTTTGGCCAACGATTAAACCATTGCATATATGAAATACACACCAATTGTATACATGTAATACAACATTATTGCACATATGTACTACATCGATTTTTTTTCGTTTTTTACATCTAATACAACACTATTGCACATATACAATACACACTATTGCTATATGCAATACACTACCGGTTATTGTGCATAAAATTTTGAAATTGATTATTTTGATAGTGCTGGTTGAAGAAGCAAAAATATATGTTAGATCCGGAGTGGGAGGAGACGGAAGGCAAGATCTGGACGTTTGGGTTTATCTTTGGAAACGCAGAGGTAAAGTTGTAATCCTTATACTATGCGTTGTGGTTTAACTAAAGAATACATAATGTCAGGTGAGTCATAAACTATTTACAAGTACATAAATAACACGAAGTACACGGCAATCCATATGAAGTTTCATCACCTATGAAACGTTTGTTAAGAAAAGTTAGATACGGGTCAAAAGTGAAATTTTGACTAGAAGGGCAGTTTGGGAATTTGACCAAAAATTTAAGCAAACTTTCCCATGAAAGTATGAAAGAAACAAGTAAAATTCTGTTTGACATACACCAAAAGTTCCCAAAACACCCTTGGTGCATATTTCACTTTTTCCCGCACCTAACTTTTTCAACCTAAAACTTTCATAAACGTTAATTTCCAGATAGATTTAACTTTTTCATCCTTCGTTCTGTTTGTTTACAAGCCTATATTTTATACATTAGAATATGTAAAATGAATTTGACGGAAATGAATATTATTTTTATTCCTTTTAAGGTTAAATTATGAGTCAAAACTCAAAAAGTCAACACTTACTAATGGTTAATGGTTGTGCGGGCCCGGTAACTAACCGTGGCCCGTGTGGCTTATCTTATGTACTCTTCCATTGTTGTAGTGGAGGCTGAAAAAAAATGATGTTAAAGATAGTATAATTTTGGACGCCAGCCTTAGGAAATTACCAATTTGCCCTGTTTGAATCACACTTCTTCAAAATATGAAACTGAAACTTTCTAACAAGCTCCAATCTTTTCCAGACACCATGAGAGTCAGAAAGGCCTAATTATACAGAAAATTAAATAATTATAAAATGATACCAACATAATTATAATAATCTGCCCCCAAGACAACATCTTTGGCTCACTTTCCTAATAGCTATCATTTTGCATAAAAACAATTGTAAAACAAGTACAAACATCTTATTAAATACATGAATATAATACACGAAGTGTAAACAAATAAAACACCCAATATGCTCAGATCATTTTCCTTTTTGTAGGCCATTGTGAAGATGAAGACCGAGTATGGAACTGCGCGAATAAAAGTAAAAATCTCAAACAAATAATTACGTGTTTTATCATTTTATATTTCCTTAAAGTCATCGGGATTGAGTTTGAAAACGATTTAAAGGTTTTTTTTTAAAGGACTGACTTTTAGAAAACAGTTTTTTAACATTATCAAAAAGGTAAAATAAAAAAGACTTTTATAATTGTCAAACACTCGATTCCAAACTTGCTCTAAGTTTATGCTAAAAATATACGCAGCTTCTTCCCGATTGTGCCCCCCGGTCCTACTTATATATACTGGAGTTGATGACCACAAGTAATTGCATTGGTTGTAAATTCTATCGAGCCGAGGACCGTGGCAACTTATGGGATTCGAAAGGACATCACATGAACAAGGTAAGAGTATTTTGAAGTATGTGTTAGTTTTAAATTTAACATATGTTTTGTTGGATAATTTCTATATGTGTGTGACCTTGAAAAGTCAACATGTTTGACCTTAAAAGTCAAATGTGTTCATTGTTTTGTTACCTTTGTAACTAAAGAGATCTATGCCTAAGTTTAGGCTTCTTTTGGTCCCCCATACGGACTTATTCAAGGGACGCTCGAAGCTGAAGGTGTTGCGTTTAAGAAACTATCATCAGAAAAATACTCAGTCATTCGAAGAGGCTCGGCTGCTTGGGTGGGTTCGGGTCCTGAATTTTTTGTTAGTCTCGCTGATCACCCAGAGTGGAAAAAAACGTACAAGGTCATTGGTCGTGTTGTTCGTGAAGATATGGAAATATTTGAAAGACTTGCCAAGCTCCCGACGATACCAAATATATGGAATCACACTAGCGTCTTAATCTTAGAGAAGCCCGTGTCATTTCGGTTTCAAAGGGATACAAAGTAGACCTATATATGTTTTTCTTATTGTTTTTACCTATGTTATGGCTTCATGTAATAGGGATAATTGTGGGTGTGATATTTTGACTTGAACCCCTAATTTTGATGGGAACAATCGTTATTTGTATCATTATGGGTAGCAAAGCCTTCAATAACTTACTTAATCTCTGCAGTCACGTGTTTTTGTTTTCGTATTGATTTTATTGTTTACAGGGCATTTTTAAAGTTTGACTTTTAAAAGTCAAACAACATATTAGACTACTCTCATTGGGGAGTGAGAGTAGTCAATAACTTAATTGAATTATATTGCCTCATCTGAATTTTTTTTGGTTTGGTAGTATATAACAAACCAAGTATAAACAAGGTTTTATACCCTCGTGTTGTGGCGTGTGGACTTTTTTGTATGCAAACAGATGTATAACTGATTCTAAGTATTCAAATTTTTAGAAGGTACTACCAAGTGTCAATATAGGGAATGATTGCGTTAGGTGAATCCGAAACCCATTGTTAAAACCGAATTTGCTAATATAAACATTTAATGGTAACTTTAGTAAGCAGCAATAGAAGGGCAAAAAATGATCATCCTGTTGAAGCATTTCTTGAAAAGCAGTGTACTTGATCTGCTGCTGCTTTGTCTTTGTTGATTAGGTTGAAATTAAAAACCGAGGAAATCAACCAACCCCAACCCCAAATCTTAACCGATGAACCTTAAGACTCGTAATAAGTTCGGTTTTCTTTTTAACGTGAAAGTCAAACACATCAATATTTAAAAAGGCAAAATACCCAAAGAAAAAAAAAAGAAGTCAAAAATCAGACTTCAGTTGCAGCACCCATCTTTATGCATAACTAGTATGCTGACCAGCTAGTCCGCCACGACCTTCAAAAGTAGTTAAGAGTTACACCCATTGTCAAGGACTCACGTTGCTAACAGTTTTAAGGCACATCACCAGACATAATTTGCTCAACTTCCATTCAAGAAAACACAATTCAAGTATTCAACACCTAGTTGCAATAAACACGCAAACTTGATACACATTCTCTTATGCATCACGACAACTTCAGTTTTTATTGTTTTGTGTTCCAAATGTTTCTTTATTTACAGCTGTAAAGATTGTTTTTACTTTCCCATAATCAGAACTTTAAATCCATAATTCTCAACCTTTTAAAAGTATCAAAACAACCCTTGGTGATAATCTTTTTATTTTGACTACTGCCCAAAACTTGAAAGTCTGTCAAAGCGAACTGTTAGTACAAGAATGTACTTTTTTCAAACTGACCTATATCTAAAATACTCATAACTAATGTATTGGCCCGTATTAAAACTAACCTCGAATCAAATGTTAAAAAAAAATCATTTGTAAATACTTTATATGTATCCATTATCCTCCTTGAGTTCCCTTATACATATGTGCAACCAAAGCAATTGTTTCTTTGTTTCATTTGGTTCTGCTGTGTTAGTTCATCTTGAGAATTTAAATGATACCTTATAATGTAGTGGAGCTGTGCATTTGTTATCAACTAGAAGTTGTCAGAACTTAACAACTTTTCCAGTTGTATACCATATCAAGTATTGCATCACACAATACTCTCTACCAATGTTTATCATGATACTTGGTGGAAACCATGTTTTATCTTTAACCAAAAATTAAGACTTTACTTTGATAAAGCAAACCAAAACAGAGTAAAGCTGTCAAAACAAAACAAATAAAATTAATTACTTAATTAAAAACTTAAAAATTTTAGTTTAGAATGCAAGCATCAATTCTTACCAGGCTTCTGATGAGGCTTCACTTCACGGCTAGACTTACTGTTGTTGCTGCAAAAAAAAAAACCAAACAAATAAAAACCAAGTAAATAAACTGCTGTTGAAAATAACTTACTGTCATAGACCTGCCACGTGGCCTGTCAGATTGTGCCACGTGGTGCTCCACGTGTCTATTGACTGTGGAGATCATGTCGCGTATCACGATGACCAGCGACACAGTTCGTCGCGACCCTTTTCTCGAGTTTTCTGAAACATCCATTGTATATTGCGATGGATCCCCATCTGATCAGTCGCGTAGAGCGATGAGTCTTGAATTCCAAAATTTCATTTTCGGTCTTTCATATTTTGGCTCATGTCAATCTTGGCCCAAAATTTCGAGTTGTTACATTGAGAATGCACATGTGTCACACCCCGACCAAAGACGGAACATGCCGGGGTGCAACCGATTGCCCAAAACACAATACACTATTAAAGTGACAATATTTAATCAACTCATTTACTTTACAAATCAATAAATAACACATCTTGGTCATACAACAAATTGAACACAAGTAAACAAATATATTGTTCGTTTTACTAATAACCTAATAGTCTTGGTAACATTTTTCGTCGAGTCCTCAAGTCGATAAAAGTCAAACCTGTAACAATGCATAAAATAATATTTTGTCAACATGTATGTTGGTGAGCAATTTCATAGTTTGAGTATATATAATATGAGCGAAATCCACAAACGTATATGAGACTATAAATAAAAGCATCAATCGTGGCATATAAAACATATGTAAATGAGGATCCTTTCTACTCGGTAACAACCGACATACTCGGATAATGAGGCCCTATTCTACTAGCACAAGGCTAAGTAGTTAGGGGAGCGTATGATCATACTTAATGAGGCTCAACAACATAAAAATAAACACTCGCGCACGTAAAGCATATGAGGCATATAACACACAAAAGAGCAAGTATTCCAAGTATCATATACCCTAAAGTTTGTGGTTTGAGAAACGTGTATAATAAATCATTCTTGTTTTGAATAAGTATGCATGTTACCCCCAAAATATAAAAGTGAAAACGGGGGATGAAATGTACTCACCTCAATTGACGAATCGAGAAAATAATAAATGATCGAAATGTAGAAAGCTTGCGAACGAAATGAACGAATCCAACTTGAAAGTTAAATGAAAACGAATAAATAAAATATATTAATGAACTTGAACTTTAGTTGAAACTACATTTGAAACATTGGACGAGAATGTTCGGTTATTAATCGGGTTACCGGTTAATTTGTTAACGATTAGGGACTCGTACTTAATTAGTAATATAAAATAAAATAATATTATATGATTAAGCTTTTAAATATCTAAACCAATATTAAATAGAAACAAGACGGGTTTAAATCAGGAGTTCGGTTTTATAAAAATGAATTGATAATAAAGTTTATAATAATATTATTAATGATAAAGATAGAAATGATAATAATGATTTTAGAATATGTTATATATATATATGTATGTATATATATATATAAGATAATGGTTAATATAATATATTATATACTACTCATCGAGAATTTATTATTAAAACTAATAATAGTAGTAGTAATAATAAATATAATAATTATTACTTTATTGTTGAAAACGTAATTAATAGATTTATAAGTTTTAATAATAATAATTATTATTATAATAATAATTATATGTGTCATATTAATAATAACTAATACTTATAACATTATAAAAATAGTAGTATTGGTGATAAAAAATGATATAACTCGAGTGACATTGACGTTAAACGACAACTAGGCCCGACATGGGTTTCGGTTCGATAAAACAAATGGGTAATATTAACAATATTAGATTTTAATAATATTCCTTAATAATCATAATAATAATGATAATAATAATCATAATAATAATAAGCTATAATTGTGAAGATAATAATAATCATAATTGTTTTGTTAATAATAATAATAGTAGTAATAATAATAATCTTGTTAATAACAATAATAATAATAGTAGTAGTAATAATAATATTTATCTTGTTAATAATAATAATAAAAATTTTGTTAATAATAATAATGATAGTGCTAATAATTATCTTGTTAACAATAATAATATTAATAATAAAAATCTTGTTAATAATAATAATGATAATATATGTCGTAGTTGATTTCGGCCGCCGAAGGCGCGCCCGAAAACGGAAACAGAGAGAGAGACTTACTGTGAGAGAGAGAGAGTTCGCGAGAGAGAAAGATAGATACGGGAAGAAGAGAGAGAGCGGTGGAGGGAGCCGAGAGAGAGAGAGAGCTGCGGGACGGAGGTTCGCCGAAAATAAGAGGAGGTTATGGGTGTGAAGGTTACCGGAGGTGGGGTGGGTGGTGTTTGGCGTCGCCGGATTCTCGCCGGAAAGTTTCGAGGTCGCCGGAAAACCGAGAGGGAGAGGAGAAGTGTTGGGGGCTGCTGGAAAAGCCGAGAGAGAGAGGCAGAGAGGAGATAGAGAGAGCCGAGAGGGTTCAACGAGTACACGGCGGGCGGATTTCCGGGCGCCGTAAAAACGCGTAGGGCGAGGGCGAGGGAGAGGGTGGGGGTACGGTGGTGGTGTATCGAAGGTGGTGGTTTAGTGGTGGTGGTGCGTTGGAGGTCGGGAGGGAGTAGGGTGGCCGGAGTATAACGGGTCGCCGGAAATTGGCCAAGGATGTGGGGTGGCGGCTGGTGATGATAATGTTAGGTTTAGGTATTGTTCTTTTTATATGTAATATACATATTTACAGAAGTGGCCCCTCAAGTTTCAGTCAAAGTTTAAAATGCGTTTAAAGGTTTCTAAAAGCTTTTAACAACTTTACGAAAATTAGTTTGAACCTCTTATGTTTTTCTTACGACACTATAATGTGACAAACATCGTTTTATTGGTGATCGAGATATATAATAATACTATATAATAATTAAATAAGGAAGCAAAATGTTGAGTCGGGTTTGTATAATAAAAGTTTACAACATGGATACAAATCGAGATCCAAAATTTGACGAATGTCACAACATGCCACATGGTGATAGGACACAAATGTCCTAAGCAGTATTTTTGAATTTACAAGACCAAATTCACAAGCAGCGGCAAGCTTGAGTGGGTTGTTTTCCGCACCATTCCCGTGCACAAGAGGTGACTGGAAAGGGAGACCATTTCCGTCCATAGCCACGTGACAGACGCTGATGCAGCGCAACAACCATGAAATGGTTGATGGATAACTATTGAAAATGTTTGTAAACGCCTCAACGCCACAAGTAAAACGAAGTTAGAGCCAACCTTTCAGTGCAAACCAAGCATCGCGCAATGAAATGACGGGAAGACGGGAGAGTGTTGAGATGGAAACAAACAGTGTTCAGTGGCTGTTTCCCTCTCAAACTCTCCCTTCCTAGAGCTGCTTTAGAGCGAAGAGGCCCTTGGCCAAGTGTCTTCCAACCCATGGCCGTAATAAACGCAACACGTGCGTAACAAAAGAAAATGGTTCTCACCATAACAATCCATGATGAGAACCATTTCATTATAACGTTTGCTGGTCACCGTACCGAACGGGTACCTGTACTTACGATGTCGAAAAACCAAAAATGTGGGTACCGGTGGTGGTACCGAAATCAATTCTATGCCAAGAATTCGGTACCGGTACCCACATTTTCCTGAAAATACTACAAAAAAGAAAAAAAAAACCACTCGAATAATCATTTCTTTTTGAAAATGACCTAACCCTTCCGGGTTATATGATACCAGTCGGTGGGTGTTTGAGGTTGCTTTTTTTTGTTTTGCTTTTTGGAGAGGCAAAATTACCGAAATATCTCTCCAAAAAGTAAAAAAAAAAAAAAAACATGCCCGTGTTATCCATTTATTTTCTCTGCATCTCGAGAAAACTTACCTTCTATATATATTATAATTTGCAAAGTTGGTCATACAATCTCCCAGTCGGTTTGATTGGATCTCCCTCTCCACCATGTCTCTCTCTTAAACCTCTGTTTTACTCTCTTCATTCATGGGTACCCACCACAGGGTTTGCAGAAGATTGTGAAAGAATTATTGTGACTTTCAATTTTAACTATTTCGTTAGCGTCTTCTTTTCTGATTATACACAAATTACTTGAATATTGTAATGTTGTGATTTGATTATGAAAGTATATTGCCTTTTCATGTTAACTTATACCAAAGCTTAGATCTTACCACGATATATACAGTAAGCGAGGTTATGCTTTGTTTGAGGGACCAGGGGATCTCAAATTTTTGGTACCGGTATGGTAACGATCTCATCCCTATGGGTGAATACCTAGAAGAAGAATTGCAAAGATCTAAAGTGTATATAAAAATAAATCTTTTACGATTCGACTACTATTTGTAATATTTGTTTATAAATACTGAGGTTTTAGAAAAAAAAACGATGGGGTAATATATTTATTAAAAAAATCAGTGGTGACCGGTAGCATTTTGGAAAAATGCATCCCGGGTGACTGCGCTTAATAGCTATAAAAATTTTCAAGAAAAATCTTGAAATTTACCCTACTAACGGAGAAAACGGCAGTGGCCGGGGCCACCCTCGGTCCCTATAGAGCTTCGCCCCTGTTCACGCTGCTGTTAAAACGGAGATGGCGGTGGAGTTTTCTTGAAAAAGCATTAACTTCTTTTGTTAACATAAACTTTTAGATGATTATAAATGGGGGTATGAGATTTCAATATATATACAAATTGAAATGTACTTCTGTTGTGATTTGCAGGCTAATCCGGCTAAATTCCAGCATTCTCAAATTGAGAGTTCTGAATACGGCCAGTTGCGCTTATAAGATGCTTCGGTGTTGAGAAGAAGATGATAAGAGTCCCGCGAAATCTGGGAAGCAAGCAATCTCCCAATTCCGCTAGCATTTCCTCCAAAGCTTGAACTACAACTGGCCAACACGCAACAACTCCCTTACAACCCGCATACCGAATCTGATACGCGCACGGTTGATTATCAGTTAATTGCAACTTTTCAGCAACTTCAAGTGCTATTTCCGATGATTTTTTCCCGATCCCATCTGAAACGTGTACCCGTTTCGTTTAACATCTTCAAGCTTCATAACAACTTGATGTCGGGGGACTTCAACTGTCGCGTATGTTGATGAAAAACATTGGCCCATTCGAGCTGCACATTTTGCGACATTCTTATTAGTAAATCTTCCCATCCATGATCTAATACTTTTACATGAAATCTTTTCATTTTCAGTAAAGTTATAATCTGTCGGTTTAAAAACCTAGCTTGTAAACGGGTCCAAGAACATATCGTATGATCCGATTCAAACTTATCCAATACTTTGTCTCAAATCAGGCCAACATGCAACAACACCCTTACAACGCGCATACCGAATCTGAAATAGATTCGGTATGCGGGTTGTTAGGGTGTTGTTGCGTGTTGGCCTGATTTGAAAGGTGGAAGTATCAAACTTGCTTTGAGACAAAGTATGGATAAGTTTGAATCGGATCATACGATATGTTCTTGGACCCGTTTACAAGCTAGGTTTTTAAACCGACAGATTATAACTTTACTGAAAATGAAAAGATTTCGTGTAAAAGTATTAGATCATGGATGGGAAGATTTACTAATAAGAATGTCGCAAAATGTACAGCTCGAATGGGCAGTTTTTATTCGAGCAGTTTTTGAAGTTTGTTGCAGCAGGACCACTCTGCCATTTTCTGTTATGAAATATATATCATATGCTTTTATAAGTGGTATGATACTTTTATTTGAATGCCTTTTTGACTCTTTTTTTTCTGTTATCAAACTAGGCTTCAAGTTTCTAGCTTTGTACATATTTTCATGTTCGTTTATCTTGCATTGATGCCTACTTATATTTGGGTTGTTTATGCTCAAAATTAAAAGCATTTTATATACTTGTAAGCACTGTGTGAACTTCTGTAGGATCGTATGTCACTAGAAACGTTATAAATTATGTATTTGTCACACTCATCAGGAGTTTGTTAGATGAGTTATGTATAACGATAATGAATATAAAGGCCAACCAGTGGCGTAGCTAGGAATTTTTTCCTTCGGGTTCGGAAGGAAGGGTGGCCGATTGTCTATCACTTATGTTTGGGTTTTCTACGGGTTCGATGTCGAAATTTCTACGGATACAATGCCAAAATACATGAATATATAACACTAAAAAGAAATTTGTACGGGTTCGGCCGAACCCGTTCCCCAAAAGCTATCTACACCCCTAAGTCCAACAATGGAATGAAATAAGAGGACGAAACTGACAATGTACGCACCTTCATAGAAAAACCACACTTCTAGGGGCGTGACGACATGATGACTCCTTACTGACCCACTGCATACACAGATAAGTTCAAATATACACCGCGCATTGCAATAGCGGAGTTCACAGCAAAAAGTAAATTACCAGCGAGAACCTCAACTTGTTTTACGCGGTAGGAAGAGTAGAGGGGTGGACAATGCATATATGGTGCCACGGGCTCACATAGACATTACGAGGATCAGCCCATGGAGTAAATCGATCGTTTCAAAGAGCTCGCCCGAGCCAGCAGCGGAGGCACGTGAAAGATAAAGCGGATGTACTAGAAATCATGTGCCACGACAATGAGTCAGTCTAAGACTTTATCACAAGATATAACAAAGAAGCAACTACTCATGATCGTGGGAGTCACACGTGATGACTTGATCTGATGCCTAAATGGTTGCGACAAAATGCCAAATACTTTTGACGAAAAACCTCAACCTCCCACAACCAAGACAACTAGATCCTAGTGTGATGACCAGCTAAATTAATCCTTTGTTTGTTAATGTAACCGGTGCTTAATAATGTAAATAAAATAATATAATAAATCAAATGTAGTTATTTAAGTCGAAACTCCAAAAAGAAATATATGAGTTGTAATTTATTAAGTTTAAATTTATCGCACAACAGACACTACGTAAAACAAATATGGGTGACACCCCAAATAAGTTAAAAGGTCCAAAATGTCGGGTATGACCCGAAAAATTATAATTGATTAACTTAATTTTAGATGTTTTGGTTCGTGAAAATTAGAAAGCAAGCAAGTAAGAACTAGTGTAGCACATCGTAAGAGCCCAAACCCAACCTTCATCAAAACTCGATATTTTTAGCTACTATTGTAAGGAATCTAACATCAGACGTGGCTACCAAATTATTATAACTTTTAGATATCAACTGAATAACTAAAATTAACAAAACATAAAATAGCGAGTATGAAACATAAACTAATTAACCAATTTATCGTACCTTTTCAAATTCTCAAACCAAACTATCCCCACCCTGTTTACCTCTCAAAAACCTAGCTAATCATTGTTAGTATGCATGCATGTCTTGGAAAGACAACAAACTAACACATGTCCTTACACCTTTCTCCATCCTCCAACACCATATCTAGCTTACACATCACACAAACTACCCTCCCTCTCTTCTCCATTATAATGGACCCCTAAACCCAACTCTTTCATGTCACACCCTCAATTTTCGACTAACAGGGTTTTACCGTGGGGCGCGTGACATACCAGGATCTAGCCATGTGTCATAACGAACAACCAATTTATAATAGAAAATATTTAAATATTATTTCTCATCATAAATGAGGTAAGTACATTTACAATAAAGTGGTTACATTTGTGGAAGCGTACAATTTATGAAAAAACACTTAAAAACCCAGAGTGCGTGTCAAGACGCCCAGACATAACATTTCATTAAAGACTCACAATATAATTCGATGCTTAGTGGGATCCATGCATCCTAGACTGATTTCAACTTCGCACGTGCACCTTAAACACCTGAGAAAGACATGCTAAAACGGGTCAACACAACGGTTGGTGAGTTCACAGGTTTGAGTTTAAAAACCAGTTTGTCAAACAAACCATTTAGTAAGTAAACATTGTAAGCAATAAAGCATGGATAATTTATGCATTAGTAATACCGCTAGTTAATCAGGCTAGCAATCATGTTACATTAGTGTAGGTTTCAATGTGACCGAGGCTGACTTGTTTGTTTGTTTGCCACCCACGGAGTCTAATAAAAGACTAGTGTTTTTCTAGTAAATGAGACGCCCGGCGACTCCCTCAACCGAGAGCCCCGAGGGGGTTCGTCAAACCAGTAGTGCTACCTTTCATTACTGAGCCAATGTACAATTGTTAATGGTCCAATGTGCATGGGGGACTTCAGTTTAAGTTCACTATGTACACATGAGGTATTAAAAAGTCTATAGTTATCCAAAAAGTTTGTATGTTGCATGCTTTCCTCCTAAAAGGAGTAAGTAAAAAGTGGGGTAGTGAAACTCACCTCGAATGCGTTTCAAATTGAAAGTCAACTGCTTAATTCAAAGTTGTTCTAGTGCCTAAATCATGCAAGCACTATAAGTATTTGCTAAGCGGTTCCTAGAACCCTTAGTATCCAAACAGTTCCCTTGTTTATTTAAGGTTTGACCAAAGTTTGACTTTTGTTGACTTTGACCAAAGTTTGACTTTTGTTGACCTTGACCAAAGTTTGAATTTTCGTTTGACTTTTGACCAAAATGTTGACTGACGACCCGTTTGTGACTTTTGACCAATTTTCTAGAATTAGAATGATTACATTATGTTCATAATCATAAGAATCAAGTAATGTACACTTAGCCAATTTTCATACAATCTTATGGATAACTTCTACCGCTTTCAACACTTCACAAGTAAGACTAACCACTTAGTCAAATAGTTCTAAGTTGACTCATAAAGTTAAAATTCAATTTACAACAATCAATCTATTACAAATTACAATTATTTTCACTAACAAATATGCTAATCATCCTTAACAAGTTTTCAATCATAAAAACTGATTTTTCCAAGCAACCAAAACTTGTAATTAAATTACCAAATAATTCACACATATTCTTACAAGTATTAGGTATAACATATAATTTTCTTATAATTTTCCAATTCACCCAAACATGCAGAATATTCACATTCTACAACAACCTAATTTCAGTCTCTATTTTGCACAACAGTACACGAATATTTGCCAAAAATACAATATTGGTCCAATTGATGCAAGACCAATTGGATTATATTCCTACTTCAATTTAAAACATTCCAGAAGTGGAATAACACCCATATCTATTTTCAATCTCAAGTTATACAATTTACAACATAGCTCAGAAAATTTTTCTTTCAATCAGGATTGCCACCCGATTTTGTAAATTAATAAAACTAGTCAAACAAAGTCCAAATATTATGATTCTTGAATTTTTTAAAACTAGATTCAAAGTACTTAATCATAGTATCAAAAAAATCAATCAGAAACACCAACGTATCATCAAATTATACAATCTACAATCTAAAACACAGAATCTGTCAACAAGCAGATTCCAACCAAAAGTCACAAAAATCATGATTCTTATATCCTTATGATCTTTGATCATCAAGGAACCATTTTCTATAACCAAATCTCATGTATTTCATTATTTTACTGATTTATAAAATAATATTTATGTACAAAAGGCTTCCATATTTTCTTTTATAACAAAACACAAAATTTCTTTTAACAATCAACCTTGATTATTCTTGGTTCATTTTCACAAATTCAACTATTTAGATACTAGGTTTTCATGAACCAAAATCAAAATATGAATAAGAATATATACTAAACTATACTTACCTATTGCTTGATTCAAAATCCAATACCCTTTCTTCCAAATTCACCAAGTTTTGTATGGTTTTTGAGAGAGATTTTGAGAAAATAAAATGTGTGTGTGTGTTTGTGTGAAATGGATGGCCCAAAGGAAGAGAAAAAGAAAAATATAACATTCATTGTTATTTACTCATCATTTACACACTCATTAAGGCATAATAAATTTTATTAAACTTTAGGTTATGTCATTTTTTATTACATGTGACATGTTACATTTTAGTATAAATATTTTCTAGTAATCATATATTGTGTACTAGTCTTTTGTTACTTATCATGTAATATATCATATGCTATGTTATTTTAATTATTCACTTCTCTTACAACATATAAGTATACAACAATTAATCATGTAGCATGTAACACAATTACACCCGTCACATATAATAAATGTAGCATATCATGTGTGACAAATTTATTATAACCTATCATATTTTATAACATGTGTGACAAGTTTATTATTTTAGTTATCAATAACTAGTCACTATCACTTAGGTCACCAACGACACGACTAACTCAGTGTATGCATACATGACACTATATGCATGGGAGTTCATTAACTTAGTTAACAAAACTAACTGGGTTTACTGACACAGTCAACAGGATTTTACTAGGTTTAGTTAACGGAGTTAACCTGAAAATACCGGGTGTCACATCATCCCTTTGTTGAAAGAATTTTCGTCCCGAAAATTAATATGCTACTAAGTACACCAGTCGACTTTCGTCTATATGATTGGTCTTAGTAAATTCAATAGACTTCATGTCTATATGTTTGTTCACTGTACATTCAGTACGTCAGTAGACTTTCAGTATATATGTTTGTTCACTGTACATTCAGTACGTCAGTAGACTTTCAGTCTATATACTTGTGTCACTAATATTTGGGCAGTGTTACTCGTATTTAAGGAAAGTTTTCCATTTGTCACATTTCATCTCCAACACACTTTCACATAATACTCAAATCCATAAGAAATTCAAGTATCATGATCAAGTAAAGGAAGTTTGGATCTAAAAATAGGAAGACTTAAGCACCACTACAAGTGCACACACAACTACACAAGAGAGATCATCTTCTTATCCACTTACAAATTCTAAGGTAACCCATTTGTGTAAATTCCTTAAGTATAATACTAGATTTTGTTGTTCACACTTAAACTAAGATTTGCATGAAAATGGAACTTGATAATGAAAATATCCAAACTTTGTCCACAATAAACATAAGCGAGTGAAGTTCGTTTTTGGTCGGACGAATACCGTTGTTAAATATTTTTGATATGGAATATCGTCCTAAACAAACCTAACTTGCAGAAAAATTTGCATACTAACCCGAGGAGTCAACACAAGACAAAAAGTATAAACCTGAATCTTTGAACTGTTTCACTTTTTGAAGTCAAACTAAAACAAGACAGCAAAGAGAGCTCACAAAAAAAAGAATCTTTGTGATTGAGGATGTAGAAAAGTGAAAGTCAGAGATATGGAATTCAATTTATTGGAGAATTGGTCCAGAGATGTTTCAACTTGACTAAATCAATGAAAGAAAAAAATTGAGTTAAAATGTCTTTAAATTTTGAATAATATTCATTAATTTAGAGTTGTAACAGATAAGAAATGGTTAAAGGTGTAAATGGGGTCATACCAATGATAAACAAAACAGAATTGAATCAAAATAATCATGAATGGGCTTAAATACTCGTTTTCAGACAAAAATTCGTTACATCAAGTTTGGTCGCGTATAACGACAGGCAATGGGTGGCTCCATCGCATAGCGCGACGCAGACAACACCGTTGCATGTTCTTGAGTCTGTCGCGCTACTCAGCGAGATCTATTTTTATTAGAGTTTTGGTTGCTGGCACATTTGGTCCATGAACTTTGTTTTAGATATAATAATGGTTCGAAATACATGAAATTTTACTTGTAAACAATTACATAACATTCCAATAAAATAAATACCCCACATTATTAAATGATCAAAGATCCGAGATACAAAACGAATTATGTAAACTGTTCAAATACAAATACAATTTTGACGAATGTTACAGCATACCCCGCCACACTTAGCATCATGTCCCTGCTCATGGAGTCAGTCGATAGGGTTTGACTATGTGTTATATTTGGTGCATCGATCTATAGGGCCGCTAAGCTGTTATGAGTGAATCTAAAGGTTTATATAAAGTGTTTAGCGTCAACGTATTCACCAACAATTGTTGCTAATGAATTTTATAAAACTGTATACATGTAATCATTAGAAAGGTGTAGTAGAAGACGGAGGATATAGCCGTTAGACACATCTGATGGCCGATGTTGAATTAATATGTAAAGATATAAATACATGTTTGTCACTTTTAACGGTTTTTAAAACAACAACGGGTGTTTAGTTAATGAGTTTTCTATAGATATATATTTTAATCGAGAAAATACTTCTGCTACGCAATACATACTTTGATATATTTACAATATAACTAACAGCTATGTTCACACGCCTAGACCCATTGAGTCGGGTGTTACACGGGGAGGACATGTCTGATGCATATGTGGCGAAGAAAAAGGATCTCGGAAGGAATGGGTTTGGGTTCATTAGGTTTAAAGGGGTCACGGATGCATTGCTGTGTTATGGAGGGGTTGAAGGACATTACCATTTTTGAAGCGAAGTTTATTGTTTCGGTGGCGAATTTTGACAAAAGAGGTATTTCCTTCAAGGTGAAGACGAGGGGCTACTCCGGCTGGTTAGGAGATACCGATTCCGGAGGGGGTGTAAAGACAATATATTTGGGTTTCATTCGTTCAAAACGACTGGAGGTTTCCTACAAAGAGGTCGTGGAAAAGGGTGGCATGTGTTAGCCCGATGCACCTAAGAAGGATATTGTGTTGGACAGTTCCGATTTATGCTATCCCAGTCATATGAAAGGTAGGGTTGTCCTCGGTGTGGCTATGCTCATATAGGCCATAGGTGAGTCTAGGTTGTTGTTGTTGAGTTTGGATTTTCAAACACGACGATTTCATATGTTGGTGGTCTAAAGGTTTTGTTTATATTCAAAAACCATGCACAAGTAGTAGATTTCTTGAATGACAATATGCAAGTCTGAGGCAAGTTTCGCTCTGAGGCTTCGATTTGGAATGGCCAGAAGGTTATTTTTTATCGAGTTGTCTCTCTCATAGTGATTGGTATACCCGTTATGCTTCAAGATAGTGTGCTCTTTGATAAAATTCGGGAATTATTCGGTTGCATTGTATGTCCATCGGAATTCTCTTGGCAAGATACCGGGAATTCTACTGGAAAATGCTTTGAATTAACAAAAACTTAATGTATGACTATAGAAGAGATAGTTATCAAACTTATGCAGAATTATGGAAGAGATATCATATGGAACGATAAGGTCTATCCAGTTTGAGTAATTAAAGAAATGAAGACTTGGCTACCTATTTTATGTGATGCGACAACCTCTTTAAGTTCAGGTGGCTTGGAGAGTGATTATGTTATAAGACATCGCTCGCCTGAGATGAAGAGGGGAGTCTGTGCCTAACTCTCCGGTAATTCTCAGAGGTAGAGTGACGCCGGTGGAACTACCAATACCCTACGTTCAGAATGAAGATGGGTGGAACTACCAATACCCTACGTTCAGAATGAAGATGGGATGTTGGCATGTGTTTTTGGTGCTTTTCATGGGAAGATGGGTCATGTTTGCATGGGGATGTTGGGCTCAATAAGGGCATGGACCGACATGATTTTTTGTCAGATGAGTTGGACGGCTCGGGTAAACTATGCCAGAAGGATGAGGTTGTTGGCAGCCCGTAGGGCATACTTTACTCCCCCTTCGAGGAAAAGGCCTATAATAATTATGTGTCGAGATTCTGGAAGCCCAATGTATATCTTTGATGGTGGTGGCGGGTGGGCTATGCGATAAGGGCTTAAAGTCTTCTTTTTCCATATTGAAATGATTCGGTATCTGAATCTGTCGATGACTTAAGTAACACATCCCTTCCTGATTATGATGATTTAGCTCCGCCGATATCGATTTTTCCAACTTCCGGTGATGGTTGTTTACGTGTGTGCGATGTCAATCTTGATGGGTCGGATTCGTTATTGGATGGGGAAACGAGCCGATCCGAGTTGGGGCAAACCCAGGGGAGTATGGGTCAGCTTGGAAAATCATAGAGAATCGGTCATTTTGATCGATGTCGAAAGGCCAATCAATTTTTTTTATAAAATACCTCTACTATCTAGGGCAAGTAAGGTGTCGAATCGAATCAGTGGAAAATACTCTTTCAGTTTAATACTATTACTTAATTATATTAAGATGGACAAACGGTGTCAAGCAGTTTAAAGGTAGTTTGTAAAATAATAATTATGAAAATAACCAATCTCCAGGTTTCAAGTTTTGTAGCAAGTTAGACAATTGATAAACTTACTTAGATAAATTCTTGTTATTATATGTAAACCAAAAGACTTAATATTTGGCTATACTAAATGTCAGAACTTAATCCAAACTATTGACACAACTTAATGAAAATATAGTTGATTATCAATTTTAGGTTTTGAAACACAAAATCAATATTATGGTTAATGATAAACGAGTCAATGACGAAAAGAACACAATCCTAATTGTTGATGAACACAAATCGATTAATTGACAAAATACTAATCAATCAATTACTAGAAAAGTGATTAAGCACACAAAGAAATATAAAGAGTTGATCAACCGAATGATTAACCGAATCTAAATCTAAAGTTAAAGTTTAGAATATTAAAAATCCAACATACAACTCGACCCTACGCCCGGAGATGGTTATGAAGGCTTAGCCTAGCATAAGCGTATTGGAAATCTTACTTCTTGGTTGAGATGATGAGAACATGGATGCCTGTGGTGATTAGTGTGAAACCTCGTAAAAATTAGCCTTAAACCGCGGTTATGTAACAGTGCTTATCTGAATAATATATATTGTAATAAATAAAATAATAATATTTAATTCCAAATTCTTCAAAATATGGGTGTTATATTTATTTAAATTCAAAAAGGTTAAATTTGTCGCGTAGCGAACACTGCGCGTATCGAACACTAGCGATGCCCCGAGAAGTTGAAAAGTCCAAAATAGTCGGGACCAACCCGGAAAATTTTATCATTAGTAAAACAGTGGACATAAGTGATAAACTTATTTTTAGAATTTTTCGTTGCGTGAAAATCAATAAGTTTGCAGCTAAGAGCCGATAGCGGACATCGTATGGACCCGAAACTCAACACCACCAATATTATGTTCTTAGGCTTGTTACGTCAGGAATCCAAAATCGGATAAAGTCTGACAAAAATTATTAAAAACGGAACTTGTTTGATTAGTTAAATTTGTGCCAAGCGTTAGACTAGTAAATTAAAGATCTTGTTTATAATACCCAAAATCCCACCAAACCCCTCCTTTCCCCACCTTTCTAGCCGATGCTCGCCTTTTCTTCTCTTGTGTTGACCAATAACCATCCATGCAATCTAATGACTGCTATGGATTCTTAGAAGAGATGATACAATTCACCAAACATCCTCCACACTCCACATACCTATCCTACTCACTAACTCAACCTATCTACGCTTTACCTCTTTCTATATACCGACCATCACTCTCCTCCTTACGTACCTTTCATCTTTCGTTTTCTTAAAAATCTCAACCAAGAACTCATTCATGGAGCTTGTTAACATATAATAACACCATCACCTCACCACTAAACCATGTATTAAACACCCTATTCACCATCACCATAAACCATCGGCCACCTCAACCCCACCCCCACTTCACTTTACATCTTCATTACCATTCTCATCTCATCTCTCAAAGGTTTAAAATAGCTCTAAGGGTTGAACAAGAATCATAAGGAAACTAGGAAGCTTATTAAGGGTCTAGGGAGCTCAAGATTCATCTCTTCTTTTCTTTATTATCTCACCCAAAAACCAAGGTAAAACACTTACTAAACTTTGATTTTGTAAGTTTTGTTGCTTAAATGTTTCACACATTGTAAAAATCCAAGCTAGATTGTAAAGATGGTGAAATGAAAAGTTAGTTTTGAGTGTGTATGTGTGTGCCGAGAGTGTGTGTGAGTGTGTGTGGGAACCCAAAACCCGTATGCATGCATACATACACAAGAGTATGATTTTTATGTCTAGAATTGTTTTTGAATAATTTTGAATATATAAATATAGATATATACACATGCATGGGTTCACACATATGTAGGGATTTAGATTGATGATTATTAGTAATAACGATTCTTGATTTAATAATTATTTATTGTTAGTCCACATGAAACAAGACGAAATTAAAGGGTTTTATTATAAGAATATTTATTTCTTGATCCATGTTTAAATAATATGCACACGAACTGTGATCTTGATAATTTCTAGAACCTTGTATTAAATGATAGATGGAAGGATTAAATGTTGGGTGATGTGTTTCTTGTTAAAGAAAGAAAAATTGTTAAGATTGTTGCATTTGAACATGATGCTTGAAATGGTTGTGTCTTGATTCTCTAGGCTCATGCTAGATTACTTACACGTGTTTGGATTATTGATAATGAGCAATGACTGAAGAGGTATGTACCCGCCTCAACACCAAGCAAGGCGGGTCAACCCACAAGATAAAGACATTATGAAGGCACAAAGCCAAAACCTAGGCGCATGGCGCATACAAAACATGCTCAGGCATCATATGCTCGCGCATCACATATGCGCGCGGCGCATCAACGCGCGGCGCATATCACATGCTCTTGCACATCACATGCTCGCGCGTCGCATATGCGCGCGGCGCACTATCGCGCGGCGCATATCACACGCTCGTGCATATCACACCTGTGCATGAAATATCTGCGCGTGAGAATAAAAAGAAGACTTCGCGCATCCTCAGGATGGGCGCATATCACACGTGCACATAATCAACCTCGTCCTTATTCAAGTCAGGATTAGGGCAACCTTGATTGTGCACGTCAGACAATCTTCTAGAAGACATCTTTTTAAGGAGTAAGAATATGCTGATATTGACAGCTGCCAAATGAAAGGTCGACAACTCAGCATGACACATGTGCTACCACATAATTACAACCAACGAGAAAGCGCCAGGTGTCCCAGAGGACACATGGCGCAGTGCGATTGGAGGAGGCCAACGAGGCTGAGCCCAACCAGTGGAAACCCTAGCACTATAAATACAGCATCAACTCCACTTTGATGACACATTCATTCACACTCAATCATTGACAGTTACAAGCAGTGATATCACATTCAATCATATTGAATTATATTCACTCACAGTCAGTTACAGAAAAAACACACAGTCACATCATCAAGGGTATTCAGCGATTCAGCAATACTCTTGAGATTCACTTACATACAACATTATTATCTTCTCCAAAAGATACTGATTCTCACGCCGGAGGGTTACCCCAAAGAGGACCCCTCTGTCCCTTTCTGAGGGGTAAGTAACGGCGCTGTTCATTTTGTAGGTGGAAGAACTCGGATCCAGAAGAACCATCGGTGAAATAGTTTAATCACACCCGAGGAAAGTAGATCTGCTACCAGTGAGTAGATCCACGTTTCTTCATTGGCGCCATCCACTGTTACAAACGGCAATCAGATCTCATCCAGATCTAAAAAATTTAATCACCATGGTTTCTGGAGTTCGTAACGTTGATCAAGCTCTGGAGGATATTGAACGTGAGGGTGTTAACGACGGACAGCAGGTTCTGAGGGTTCCGCGTGATTCTACGCGTACCACCAGCAACCGTCCCTTCGTCACAACCCCTCACGGCCAGACTGAAACTCCTCCAGACGATCACACGTTACAAAATATGGCCGGCGCGAAGCTGAAAGGACCAATGGGTCCAGAAGATGAAGCAGACGATCCGAATGAATGGCTCATAAATGAGCAGCGGCGTCTGATGGAAAAGTACACTGAAATGATCAAACAGAAGAAGCTAGCCGACCAAACACAAAGGCAAGCGATGGAGAAGCAGCCCACAAAAAGGCCGCGCGCGCCGGAAGAAGGGCATTCTGTTCACACTGCACACACAGAGTTCAGTGATGAAGAGGTGCATAGCATGAGAAAGACAAGGGATACTCATGCAGGAGGCTCGCAGCTCCGCGCGCCTGTGAACATGGCGCCAGGAGCCAGAGCAGATCCGGATCTGCACATGCCATACAGCCCACCGGTCAGAGGGCAAGTGGACGTAACCACACCCTACAGACCAGCCATCCTGGTAAAACACTCAAAGTTTACTGCGCGCATCGCGCAGGCTCCCATCCAGCACAAGACCAAGATGCCAAGTGGTCTGGGGAAATATGATGGCACGACAGATCCAGATGACTTTTTGCAAGGTTTCTATAACACGGGAAACCTAGAGAGCTGGACGATGCCAACATGGTGTCATATGTTTGCCCGCTGCCTCACAGGCGCAGCGCGAGTATGGTTCGAGAGCTTGCCGACAGGGCAAATTGATGGGTTCGAGGAACTATTAGAAAAGTTCCAGGCCCACTTCGTACAGCAGCGCAGGCACACGCGCGATCCTGATGACATCATGCACTGCATCCGCAGGAATGATGAAACGATTGAAGATTACATCACTCGTTTCAATCAGGAGTCCCTGGCAATCGGGGGCATAACTGAGCAGCTCCTGCGCGTGGCCTTTATACAAGGCGCGCGCAGTGATCAGTTACGACGAGCTCTCGTAAGCAAAGATGGTATGCCCACCACGTGGGCCAAGTTAATGGAGGCATCGCGAGTTTTCGCGAGAAATGAGAAACAGATTGCCCAAGATAGGGCAAGAGAAAGAGCGCATCAGGCTGAATCACCGCGCAGCAAGGAGAAGAGGGCCAAACAGAACTCTGTATGGTCCAGGTTGCAGCCAACAAGTTTTTCTTCCGCGGAAAAACAAGCGCAACCAAGCTCACCCCAGCCCCAAAAGGATGCTCGTAAACACGGGGAGGGTGACAAGAGGGAGGGCGGCAGAGATCCTAGCAGACCTCTGCCAAGAATATGGACTCCCCTCACTAAAACACCTTCACAGGTGTTAAGTACTGAGAATGTCCAATTCAAGCCTCCCAAGCAACTACACTACAAGGGGCCGCAAAACAGTGGTAAATATTGTGAATTTCACAGGTCCCCGGGCCACAACACCGACGCATGCCATCATTTAAAGGATGCGATCGAGAAGGATGTAAAGTCTGGCAGGCTGGCTCACTTGGTGAAAAACCAAAGAATAGAAGATGAGCAACCGGAGGGAGCCTCTGCCAGCAAGAAGTACAAAAGAATCTGTGTGGCTGAGGGGGGACGACAAGGGCAGACGTCAAGAAAGAGAAGCGCGCAAATTCACGGAGATTGGCGCGAGCAGCAAGTCATCTTCCCAAGAATCAGGGGAGGCCCTTCAATAAGCAGTCCTCTCGTCATTACCACACACATTGCTCATTACGAAGTGTCAAAGGTCCTGGTGGACACTGGAAGCGAATCTGACATTATGTATGAGCAGTGTTTCAGAAAGTTAGACCCGGCAGACCAAGCTCGGCTCGAAATTGTGAACGCACCAATCTGTGGTGTCTCAAATGAAATCATACATCCCCTAGGCCAGATTCAGTTTGAACTAACTATGGGGGATGATGAGCACAAGCGAGCCGAAGTTGTCAACTTCTTGGTCTTGCCCACCACGTCATGCCACAATATGATCCTGGGTAGGGGAACAATTGCCCAATTTAATGCTGTACCATCGCCAGCGCACGGCGCATTGGGGATCCCTACACCAACAGGCGTAGCATTTGTTTACCGCGATCATTTGTGCGCAGTGACAACCACGCCGCGGGAAGGGAGAATGAAACTTCCAACGGCGGACAATGCGCCAGAGAAGTGGATTTTAAACCCAAAATTCCCCGACCAAACGGTCACAATTGGCGCTACCATTTCAGACGACACGAGATTGAGAGTGAAAAGGTTGCTCACAAAATACATGTCGGTCTTCGCGTGGCAACACTCCGATATGACTGGGGTCCCGCGAGACTTGGCGCAACACTCTCTTAACACGTTCAAGTCGGTGGAGCCAATTGCTCAGAAGAAGAGAATCATGGGGGATGAAAAGGCGAAGGCCATGAATGAGCAAGTTGAGGACCTGTTGCGCGCAAACATTATCCGCCCGATCCGATACCAGACGTGGGTAGCCAATCCTGTGATGGTAAAGAAAAGCAACGGGTCATGGAGGATGTGTATTGACTTCAAGGACCTCAACAAAGCATGTCCGAAAGACTGTTACCCACTACCAAACATCGACGCAAAGGTGGACTCCGTGGCGCCATTCAAACTCAAATGTTTCTTGGATGCCTACAAAGGCTATCACCAGATTCAAATGGCACCACAGGATGAAGACAAGACGGCCTTCAGAACCGACAAGGGTGTTTTTTGTTACACAAAAATGCCCTTTGGTTTAAAGAATGCGGGCGCCACCTATCAGAGACTTATGGATTCTGTTTTCAATGAACAAATCGGAAGGAATCTAGAAGTCTACGTTGATGATTTGGTGATCAAGAGCAGGGAGGAGAGACAAATGCTCAACGACATCGAGGAAACTCTTCAGCGCCTAACGGAAGTTAACATGAAGCTCAACCCGAGCAAATGTACTTTCGGCGCGGAAGAGGGGAAATTTCTTGGTGTAATGGTCACTAAGGATGGTTTCAAGGTGAATCCTGAGAAGGTGGAAGCCATCCTTGACATGCCTTCACCAGCCACCATGAAAGAGGTTCAGAAGCTGAATGGTAGATTGGTGTCAATCAACAGGTTCCTAGCTAACCACGCCAGCAAATCTACTCCATTCGTTAACACCTTGAGGAACTGTTTGAAGAAGAGCCAATTCAAGTGGACGCCTGAGGCTGAGCAAGCTTTCACTGAGATAAAAGAATGTCTCATTAAATTGCCAGCGCTCACAGCTCCACTTCCTGGCGAGACCCTTACATTGTACCTGTCAGCTGGAGACCGCGCGATCGGCGCAGTATTATTGGTGGATCGCAAGGGGATACAAACGCCGATATACTATGTGAGTCGGGTGCTCACAGACCCTGAGACGCGCTATTCCATCATGGAAAAGTTAGTTTTGTCGCTAACACACGCGTCGCGCAAGCTCCATAGATACTTCAATGGTCATCCTATTGAAGTACTGACTGGTTACAACATCCAGCAAGTCTTGCGACGTCCCGCGCTCTCCGGAAGGCTGACAAAGTGGGCGCTGGAATTAGGTGAACACACGATCACTTATAAGCCCCGTCCAGCAATAAAGGGTCAAGTTTTGGCGGATTTCATCACGGAAATCCCAGAGGGAAAGATTGAAGAAGCTCAGCGCGAGGTAGACCCTCCGCGAGCAAATGATGAAGAAGATGTTTGGAGGCTATTCACTGATGGAGCCTCCAACAGCGAAGGGTCTGGCGCAGGTCTCAAACTGGTGGACCCTGATAATCATGAATATACTTATGCTATCAGGTTGGACTTCAAGAGTACCAACAATGAGGCTGAGTATGAAGCCCTGCTGGCTGGTCTGCGCATCGCGCGCAAGTTTGGGGTTAAAAGACTAGAGGCGCATGTTGATTCTTACTTGGTAGCTGCTCAGGTCAACGGCCTATATGACGCCAAGGAGAACACAATGCCTCTGTATCTAGAGCAGGCAAAAAAGCTCGTTGAGCAGTTTGACTTCTTCAGAATCATACACATCTCGCGAAGCGAAAACAAGTCCGCAGACGCGTTGAGTAAAATGGCATCAACTAATTTTGATCACTTTGGCAAAGATGTCAGGGTGGAAATAATGAGCAGCCCGTCAGTGCAAACGCAATCGGTCCTGGTAATTCATACAACTCCTTCATCCTGGATAACTCCAATAATGGAATTCCTGAAAGAGGGGAAGTTACCGGATGATCGCGCACAGGCGAGAAAGATAAGACACAAGGCGCAGAACTATGAACTACTTGATGGTACAGTGTATCGGCGCTCTTATCTTGGACCGCTCATGAAATGCCTGGATGCGGAAGAAGCAAGCTATGTGATTAGGGAGATTCATGAAGGAATCTGTGGAATTCACGCTGGTCCGCGCATGGTGGTTGCCAAGGCGATGAGCTCAGGCTACTATTGGCCAGGCATGTACTTGGATGCGCTAAAAGAAATCCAAAAATGCAAGGCATGTCAGAGCTACGCGCCAAACACCATGCGTCCAAAAAACAATTTGATTCCAGTCACCTCAGCATGGCCTTTTCACAAATGGGCCATTGATATTGTGGGGCCCCTGCCGCAAGCGCAAGGGCGAGTGAAATTTTTGGTAGTGGCGATAGACTATTTCACAAAATGGGTTGAAGCCAAGCCACTAGCAAAAATCACAGCTGAGGCGATGAAGCAATTTATCTGGAGCCACATCATTTGCCGTTTTGGCCTTCCTATGGAAATTGTGAGCGACAATGGCAAACAATTCACTGACAGGAAGATGTCAAGCTGGCTCAAAGAATTGCACATCAACCAAATCTTCACGTCCGTTTACCATCCTCAAGGGAATGGCCAAGTGGAGCGCGCGAATCAAAGTTTACTAAATGGGCTGAAGAAAAGATTGGAGGGAGAATCCCATTCTTGGGTTGAAGAGTTACCTAATGTCTTGTGGGCGCACAGGACATTAAGCAAAACTAGCAATGGCGAATCCCCGTTCAGCCTAACCTATGGGACAGAGGCTATGATCCCAGCGGAAATTGGATGCCCATCCCATAGGGTACTCATGATGAGCAAAACTGATAACGACCGCGAAAGAAGATTGGACCTTAACTTGCTTGAAGGGCGCAGAGAAGCGGCTATCATTACTGAGGCCAGATACAAGAAAAAGCTGGAAAAATATTATAATCAGCGCGTTAAAGAGTGCCACTTCAAGAAAAATGATTTTGTCCTTCGAAACAATGAAGCTAGTCGCGCAATACCCCCAGGAAAAATGTCCCCCAATTGGGAGGGACCTTATCAAATTTCAGAAGATCTGGGGAAAGGCGCGTACGCTTTAAAAGATTTGAACGGAAAAAAGATACCGCGCGCGTGGAACGCGGCACAACTTAGAAAATGCTTCATGTAAAAAGTTCAAATTTGTAATCAAGGCTTTTAAGCCATCATGAATGCTGATTCGCGCTATCTTTCAATATTGGTTCTATTACCTTTGCATACATGTTTCACACTTCCTTTATTAAATTGGAACAATATGACAACATTATATTGACTTCAAAACAAAATAAAGCGAAGTAAAACATACATGCGCGAGCCTTAGCTCAAACGCGTTAAAGAGTCTTAACTCTAAAACGTTAGGGCCTTAGCCCAAAATTACGAGCCTTAGCTCAAACACGTTAATGAGTCTTAACTCTAAAATCGTCAGGGCCTTAGCCCAAAACAAAGAGCCTTAGCTCAAAACACTCACATACATCCATCTTACACCCCGCGCAGCCTGATCATAAAAATCCTTAAACAAAACTAAGGCAAAGTACATGCCATATCATGTTAAGGTCTCAGGTCGAGGCCGCGCGCGGAACCATAGTGGATATCTGAGTAACACAAGCTGACATGTAATGGCTAAACTCATACTTCCATACCGCGTGACACCAACGCGCGAAAAAGAAATAACGAAAAATTAGCGCGCATGTCAGCATGAGCAAGATACTGCGAGAGCCACAAACAAAATAGAACAGAGGTTAAGTGAATAATTTCCTTACAACCTTGTTCTTATTTTAACGTTCAAGCATATCTTATATCTATACAACCAAACATGAAGAGATGAATGGAAATGCGCAAGATACGAAAAGGAGATAACAAGTTTCATTTCATTGGATCGAAATTTACAAGTATGATGAGTTACAAACTACAAGTATAAAAGATAAATATACAAAATTTGATGAAGGGCTTCTCAAGTCTCCACGTCGACGTCAGCCGCTTCATCATCCTCATCATCTCGCGCAGCATCTGGCGCGGTCTGCTCTTCATCTCCGAACTGACCATAGTCAAGTTCTTCCTCCTCATTGGAGTCTTCGATCACAACGGTGTCACGAGCAGATTCTTTCGTCGCGCCAGAGCCGCTGGCAGGGGCAACATCCCCCGCGCCACCATCATCGCCACCAGCCCTCTCGCAATCATCAAGCAACTTCTTTAGTGCGCCGAGGTCGGGCTGGTCAGCAAGCGCAGCTATCTGTAAATCATTAGAAAAGTAATGAGTACAAACACTTAGAAAAGTTAGTAAAGTAAAACTCATTAAGATCAAGGTACCTGCACAAGGATGGGGATGGGAGTATTCATATACTTTTCCCCCACCGCGGCCATGTCCGCGCAGGCCGCATCGAACTTGTAAGGGTACTCGGATGGGTTCTTCCTCAACATGCCATACTCATACCCATCCGTAAACCCTTCAGCTCGGCCCACCAAACGCGCGGCGGCATTGCAGTCCATCACAAGGGCTTGAAACTCGGCGGAATATTTCATCGCCAAAGCGCAGCGAGCCATGCCCTGTGACACCAGCCATTGGCGATCCTGCGCGAGGCCAGCAACAGACGTCTCAAGGGCAGGAACCTGAGAGTTTAATAACTCAACAGTTGCCTTAGCCTTTTTTAGTTCCTCCTTGTCAGACGCTGCTGCCGCCAAAATTTTTTCTTTCTCCGCCTGCGCAGCACCAAGTGCTTCCTGGCTGGACGCCGCCGTGGCCAACGCCTCATCTCTATCGGCCTGCGCGGCCGCCAAATCCCTTTTCAGGCGCGCAACCTCGCTCTCCAACGATGATTTCTCAGTAATACTCTTGATGATAGCTTGGTCACGCGCCTCGGCCTGCTGTTCCAAGACACGCAATCTGCGCGCGTACTTGGCAACTTCGGCCTCCGCCAACTGCTGCTTCTCCCGCGCAGCCTGGAGCTCATGCCCGCGCTTGATGTATGCGGTGTTGGCACTTGCTCGGTTTTCACTGAGCTCCGCCTGGAGTTTCTCAGCTCGCGCGCGAGCATCAGACAGGTTCCAGGCGGCCACCTTAGCCTCTCGCTGGGCTTCCACAAGAGCGTCGCGTACTTTAATATAATCACGACGCAGCTCTTGGGAAGCAGCGAAAAAAGCCGACCCAGCGAAAACATGTTCGTTCAGCAAGTCCGCGCGAGTGCGCTCCTCTTGATACCTCCTTTCAGTAGGAGGCACGGCATGAGCCCAGAAGTCCTCGCATACGCCCATGGATTGAAAGGAACTTTCTTCATTAATATTCCATCTCGGGCGGTAAACGTGGTCACCTTCCTGCAAAAACACAAGAAAAGTTCTAAGTCATAAAACAATCTTATATGGAGATACGCGAAGCGGACTAACAAATCAATACATACCTGCGGGGATGAAGCAGGAATGTCTGCGCCAGCCCCACCAGAGGTCTGCGCTGCAAACACTTGCGGCATCGCAGGGCTGGCGCGATCTCCTAAGGAGTCTTCACCTTGAACCCCCTCGTCCTCCTCGTCTTCTTCAACAGGCCTCTTCTGCTGCGACCTGGAAGGCTCCAAACCAGCCTCGCGGGGAGGGCTACGTGCAGGAGGAGGCGAAGGAGGTCTCGACGCCGCCAGTTCGGCGCGCAACACCGTCTCCTGCTCCTTGGTAATCCCAATAAGGGGAGACTCAGCACTAGCAGGAGCAGGACCAGAACCAGCGGCGCCGGAAGCTGCGCCAGGAGTATCATCAGCAACTGTTGTACCAGCTACAACTCCTATGAACAAATAAACAAGGAATGGTTTATGACTAAGTCCAAAAGGAAAAATTCAGAAGACAAATGTGCAACACTTACCTTGGCGCAACTCTGTTCGCGCGTCGAACATCGCCATAAAATTCATTCTACCCTTTTCAGAGGGTAGAACAGGGGACTTCGATGGAGACCCCGGCGCAGCCGTAGCACCGTGTGGCGCCTGCGGCTGATCTGTTACCGTCGCCGGCTCTGCAATCATTCAAATAACCAACGGTTTAATAACAACTCAATCAGATGAAGATAGGCAAAGTATACCTGTTGCAGGCGCGGCACGGCTTATCTCTTCAGCAGCGCGAACGGAGGAGGCGACGGCACCATACCTCAAGTGGACAGGAGGTCTGCCCACTCTCACAGGCAGAGAACTTAAAGAAACCTTTGTGGTTTCCTTAGGTCTCTTCGTTTGAGCATGGGGATGAGCGACAGGGGTGTCCTCTTTCTTCTGTTTCTTACTGGCCCCTGCGCCAGATTTCCCCTTAGCTTTGCGCTTTAGTAGGGGCGCCTCCTCTTCCTCCTCCTCCTCTGCCGCGAGCTCTAGCTCGTAGTTTTCAAGCGCATCTACAAAAACAAGCGACAGCACTGTTAATAAGCTTGGGTATTCTAGAGGAATGAGCAAGAGTGCGAAGGCTTACCAGGCGCGTCACCGTCAAAGTCAAAATCCAGATCCACTGGGATGAACATGTCATCGAAGCGATCCGGGAAACCAACCTCCCCAATGCCAAGTTCGACGGAGCCGCCCTCCACATGTTCATCATAAGCGGCAAGGATGTAATCCTTGGTGACTGCGCAAAGACAAGTTAAATGATATCAGCAAAAGAACGATGTTCGCGCAACAAAAAAAAAAAAAAAAAAAAAAAAAAAAAAAAAAAAAACTTACACAACCCGTCGACTTGGATAACGGGCTCAAGCGCGCTGTCGGCCCAGAGCCTGCTCATCCCGACCCCAACCAGCGCCTCCTCGCAAATTTTCTTCGCGGGGGATGGTTCGGCGGTCAGCTTCTTAACCCATGCGCCAGTTGGGTTCTTGAGGACATCCTCATCCGCAGGCGCAGAAGTGATAGAGCGCATAGTCATACGGATGGGGATCACACCGGCCTTAATGTAAAAAAACCTCTCTGACCAGTCATGAAGGCTCTTGAATGAAACAGTGGAGCACTTCACCTTCTGACTGCGAGGAATAAAAGAGATCCAATTGTCTTGGATCTTGGCCTTATAAAAATATTGAAAGCGCCGAGGAGTGGGTTCCTCGCGCTGGGATTTGCACATGAACTCAAAGTGAGTCACGCGCACGAGTCCAAACGGATGGACTTGGGATATGTGAATCCCATAGAACTTCAACAGTGCACCCACAAACCTTGTCATCGGGAGACGAAGGTTGCAGTGGGTGAAAAAGTGGCTATATAGGGATATATAGCCGGCAGGCGGGTTCGCCGCCGTTTGCCCGGACCTAGGCAACATGCAGCCAAACAGGGTGGGAAACCCCTGAGAGGTGATGAGGTTGTCGAGATCCGCCTGCTTCAATTTGCAGGGGATTTCATTCCACCTTTTGGTGGCCTTGGTCCTCCCTACTTCCTCCGATGTGGTTTCAACAACCTTCTTCCCCTTCCCCTTTTGCTTCAATGTCGACATCACCACAGATTTCACACGGCGTCTTCGAGAGGCAACGGAGGTGATTGAAGGGCTAGACGAGTATGAACTATCAGACATACAACTGTAATAGCCGATAATCGAGGATTCGAATCGATGTAAACACTCAAATCAGAATGTGAAAGCAGGAATTCGAATTTGAACAACAATAAAGATGAGCATAAAAATTTCCTAAGGGCCTGCTTTTATAGGACCAGGAGAGAGAAAAATGGCAGCTGATCGGATTCCACGCGCCCCCACTCGCAGGTGCAAGCCAACGAAGGAGTGACACGTGTCCCTAACAGCTGTGTGAGGGGACATAAAATTGTAACCGACCTGCCACGGCACAGTGACGCGCCCCCACTCGCAGGTACTAACCAATGCGAGTGCAACACGTGTTCAGGACAGCTGTGAGGGGACGTGAAAGGCAACTGTAGCGCCTCGAGCACACGAAACCTCTGACACGCTTACGGCGCACGTCACCACCAACCAACCACGTGTTTGGACCTTTGGTTTTCGACAAAGCGGATAGAACTTCGCGCGATGACGGAAACAACCAAGAAAACGACAAAACCCCCTATAAAAGGACAATTCAGTGAGTCTAATATCTATCTTACCACGCTCGCGCGAGATAAGACACACATTAGACTGGGGGGGCTTGAAGAGGTATGTACCCGCCTCAACACCAAGCAAGGCGGGTCAACCCACAAGATAAAGACATTATGAAGGCACAAAGCCAAAACCTAGGCGCATGGCGCATACAAAACATGCTCAGGCATCATATGCTCGCGCATCACATATGCGCGCGGCGCATCAACGCGCGGCGCATATCACATGCTCTTGCACATCACATGCTCGCGCGTCGCATATGCGCGCGGCGCACTATCGCGCGGCGCATATCACACGCTCGTGCATATCACACCTGTGCATGAAATATCTGCGCGTGAGAATAAAAAGAAGACTTCGCGCATCCTCAGGATGGGCGCATATCACACGTGCACATAATCAACCTCGTCCTTATTCAAGTCAGGATTAGGGCAACCTTGATTGTGCACGTCAGACAATCTTCTAGAAGGCATCTTTTTAAGGAGTAAGAATATGCTGATATTGACAGCTGCCAAATGAAAGGTCGACAACTCAGCATGACACATGTGCTACCACATAATTACAACCAACGAGAAAGCGCCAGGTGTCCCAGAGGACACATGGCGCAGTGCGATTGGAGGAGGCCAACGAGGCTGAGCCCAACCAGTGGAAACCCTAGCACTATAAATACAGCATCAACTCCACTTTGATGACACATTCATTCACACTCAATCATTGACAGTTACAAGCAGTGATATCACATTCAATCATATTGAATTATATTCACTCACAGTCAGTTACAGAAAAAACACACAGTCACATCATCAAGGGTATTCAGCGATTCAGCAATACTCTTGAGATTCACTTACATACAACATTATTATCTTCTCCAAAAGATACTGATTCTCACGCCGGAGGGTTACCCCAAAGTGGACCCCTCTGTCCCTTTCTGAGGGGTAAGTAACGGCGCTGTTCATTTTGTAGGTGGAAGAACTCGGATCCAGAAGAACCATCGGTGAAATAGTTTAATCACACCCGAGGAAAGTAGATCTGCTACCAGTGAGTAGATCCACGTTTCTTCAATGACAATGTTAGTTGTTAGAAGTTTAACGTGATTATAGGTATGAAAATGGATAGATAGGATAACTTGCTAAAGATAGAAACTTTTTTTGGTAAAAATGAAAAATCTCAAGTTGTGTAATAGTTTGATTATGCTAATATAAAATAGAACCCTTGTTATGATTAGTCAAAATGGTGGAATAAGATAACTAGTCAAGAATGTTCGCTTCTCAAATTGTACAAGTTTTAATGCTAGAACTCATATACATACTTAAATATGGAACTTAATAGATTAAGTATTTGAATGTCTTATATGAAAGATGATATAATTATTAAGAAATAAATGATGAGTAAATGTGAAGGAATCAAGATAAGATTATTGGATTTATATAATAGGAAAACATGCATTTATGTTAGAATGCTAAAAAGTTAGATTTTGGCATATATGAAATGAATGTGACATGAACATGCATGAATGAGAATGATTGAAATCTGTACATTTAAGGATCTTAAATATTTTATGTCACATGAAAAATGATTAGTTTTTACTTAACCATATTCAGTGAGTTAAGACTTGTGCATACCATAATTGAAATTTGCTAAAAGTTGGTGTTTTGTGCTAAGTGTTTAAATCTAGAAATTTGGCTCAAATTATATATTGTAAATATGTGTATTAAGTGTACAAAGTGTTTGACATATTTAATATGACTTAAATTGCTTGTCGGTAGCTTTAACCGTCGAAAAATGCGACTTTTAACGCGAACCGACAACGGTTTTGCGAACTGTTTTAGAACAACCCGTAAACCCAAATAATATATATACCTTACACAAGTAAATGTATATATTAAGGTCAAGATGGAATAACTTGATCTTTGACGGTTCGTGTCGCGGAAAAACCGACCCGAAAACGTCAAAATTGCTAGTTTTGTGAAATTAATAACTAAAATAAGAAATGTACTATTTTAATAAATAACTTATAAAACTTGTGTATTTTCACACATAAAGTATTTATAAGTAACAGAGAACTAAATTATTTTTAGAAAAGTTAACCGGTTCGCCGATTACATAAAAACCGACGAAACCGAAAAAAATGATTATAAAATTGTAATAAATACAAACATAAAAAATAGTAAATACTCCAGCAACTAAAATACTGTTATAATATTAGCCCTAATTATAACAAGATTATTGAAGTAATAATTGAACTTTAATATAACAAAGAAACAAGAGAGTAAAGAAAATGTGAGAATTATCAATTTACTGGATGCATATCTTTGTTATAAACACATGATATTTATAATACCAAAATAACTATTCAAAAACACTATTTAGAAGGCAAACATATATAATTGGTTTGACAAATTGTGTCATACAAAAAAAATCGTCAATGATTCATAACACTCTCCCTTGGATGACACATTTTCAAAACTTCGGGGTCTTGAAGTACTGCCTCATTAAATACCTTGCTAAAGAAAAACCCAATGGGAAAAAGCTTTAGTTAAGGTAAAAGAGTGCAATATGTAGCTCCCCCTCAAGTTGCAGGTCGTTACATTGTCCGTACATGGCGCATGCCAATATCATGAACATGTTTCCTGAATGTTGTTGTGGGAAGTGCTTTTGTGAAAAGATCAGCTGAGTTATTGCTGGATTGGACATATCTCATCTCAACCTGATTGTCTTTAATAAGGTCCCGAGTATACTCAAAGTATCTTGGTGGTATATGCTTTGTTCTATCACTTTTGATATATCCTTCCTTCATTTGCGAGACACAAGCTGCATTATCTTCATAGATAGGTGTTGGAATCGATCTTTCTCTAGTCCACAAGAAATCAATATGTGTCGTGACATAGATCTTAACCATATGCATTCTCTTGTGGCTTCATGAAATGCAATGACTTCAGCATGATTTGAAAATGTTGCAACGAGTGTTTGTTTTTGAGAACACCATGAAATCGCAGTTCCTCCATTCTTAAATATGTATCCAGTTTGAGATTTTGCTTTATGGGGATCAGATAAATAACTTGCATCTGCATAACCAACTAACCCTTTTTTTGAATCCTTTGGATAAAATAAACCTAAATCAATGGTTCCTTTTAGATATCGAAAAATATGTTTAATGCCATTCCAATGTCTTTTAGTAGGGGACGAACTGAATCTTGCCAATATTTTAACTGCAAAAGAATGTCAGGTCTTGTACTGTTAGTAAGATACATAAGTGCTCCAATTGCACTGAGGTATGGTACTTTGGGACCAAGAATCTCTTCATTATCTTCGCAAGGATGAAATGGATCGTTGTTAACATTGAGTGATCTAACAACCATCGGTGTGCTTAAAGGATTTGCTTTGTCCATATTGAAACGTTTTAAGATTTTCTCAGTATAAGTTGTCTGATGCACAAGTATCCCATTATGCATATGCTCAATTTGTAAACCAAGAAAATATTTGATTTTTCCAAGGTCTTTCATTTCAAATTCTTTCTTTAAAAGATCAATTGCTTCATTAATTTCCTTTTGTGTCCCAATTAAATTTAGATCATCAACATACACAGCTATGATCACATATCCTGATGTTGTCTTTTTAACGAAGACGCATGGACAAATAAGATTATTTGTGTATCCTTTGCTTACCAAATAATCACTCAAACGTTTGTACCACATCCTTCCAGATTGTTTCAGTCCATACAAGGATCTTTGTAACTTGATGGAACACATTTCCTTAGGCTTTAAGCTTAATGCTTCGGGGAGTTTAAATCCTTCGGAAATTTTCATATAGATGTCAATGTCTAGTGATCCATACAAGTAAGTTGTGATAATATCCATAAGAAGCATCTCTAAATTTTTAGAGACTGCTAAGCTGATTAAATATCTAAACGTAATAGCATCCATAACAGGAGAATATGTTTCGTCATAGTCAATTACTGGCCTTTGAGAAAAACTTTGAGCTACAAGTCTTGCTTTATATCTTGTAACTTTATTTTTCTCATTTCGTTTTCTCACAAAAACCCATTTATATCCTACAGGCTTTATTGACTTTGGTGTAATGACAATAGGTCCAAAAACCTTTCGATTGTTTAGTGAGTTTAATTCAGATTGTATGGCATCTTTCCATTTGTTCCAATCTTGTCTATTTTTACAATCATCTACATATTTTGGTTCAAGGTCATCATTTTCTTCCATGATATCACTTGCCACAGAATAAGAAAATATATCATCATTATTTTCCATTTCATCTCGATCCCACATTATATGTGATTGACCATAGTTGATTAACAATTCCTTATTGGAATCATTTATTTCTTCCTGAGGGAATGTTATATCATTTATTCTTTCCTGATAGAAGGTTTTGTCAATCATTCCTTCCTTAGGGTCATTATCCTTTTCAGAGCCCTTTCATTTTCGAGATTTTTATCCTTTGAACCAATTGGCCTTTCACGTTTTAAACGTTTTTGGGATTCATGAGATGCGTTATAATGGTTTTGTTTGCTTGGAATCTCAACTCGAGCTAAAGCATTAGTAGCTGGTATATGAGATTTAGTGACCCTGTTTATATCAGTAAATGCATTAGGTAACTGATTGGCAATTTCTTGTAGATGTATTATTTTTTGAACCTCTATCTCACTTTATTTTGATCTTGGGTCTAGGTGTAATAATGATGGCACACACCATGATATATCTCTTTCTTGCCTTTTCATTTCTCTCCCTAATGCCGGGAATATTGTATCGTTATAATGGCGATCAGCAAAACGTGCTGTAAATACATCACCTGTTAAAGGTTCAAGGTATCTTATGATGGAAGACGTTTCATATCCAGCATATATTGCCAACCTTCTTTGAGGACCCATTTTTGTGCATTGTGGTGGTGCAATAGGAACATACACAGCACACCCAAAAATTCTAAGGTGAGAGATGTTTGGCTCATTTCCGGAAACAAGTTGTGTGGGAGAGTATTTATGATTTGCACTTGGTCTCACATGAATTAATGATCCAGCATGCATAATTGCATGTCCCCAAATAGAAAAAGGGATTTTTGTTCTTATTATTAATAGCCTAGCTGTTAGCTGTAGGCGTTTGATCAACGACTCGGCTAAACCATTTTGTGTGTACATGAGCAACAGGGTGTTCGACAATAAACCCCACAGACATGCAATAATCATCAAAAGCATGTGATGTAAATTCTCCCGCATTATCAAGCCTTACTCTTTTAATAGTATAATCGGGAAAATGTGTACGTAATTTGATAATTTGAGCAAGAAATTTTGCAAAAGCAACATTAGAGTCGATAATAAAGAGATATTAGACCATCTGCTGGATGCGTCTATTAAGACCATGAAGTATCTAAATTGTCCACATGGTGGATGAATTGGTTCACATATGTCACCTTGAATTCTTTCAGGAAACATTGGTGTTTCTTTATCAACTTTTAATGGAGAAGACATTGTAATTAATTTTCCAAGAGAACAAGATGTACATTGAGACATTTTATCTATTTTGTGGATCTTTTGATCTTTCAGTGGATGCCCATGTGTATTTTCAATGATATTTTTCATCATTGTGGATCCTGGATGGCCTAATATGTCATGCCATAAGTTTATGATACCAGAATCACAACAATTTTCTTTGACTGCCATATGTGTTTGAGGCACATTTATATATGTATAATGTAAACCAGAATGGAGCATTGGCAGTTTTTCCAATATCTGAAATTTGCTTATGATATGCAAAAGTTTTTCATTAATAACAGTCCTTGACTGAGTATCATATCCATTATGATATATGTTTTTGAAACTCAACAAATTTCTTGTTGATTTTGGGGAAAATTAGGCATTTTCTATTTTGAGCTTTGTACCATTTGGTAATGCTAAATTAGCTTTTTCCACTCCTTTTGTCAAGTTTGTAGGACCTGATATTGTATTGATGATCCCTTTTGTTGGTTTCAGTTTATAAAAATATTTTTTAGATCTAAGTATAGTATGCGTGGCTCCACTATCCGCTATAAATATATCTTCTTCATTTGTTTGATCTTGTGCTCCAATGATTTTCATTTTAAATCTTAAAAATATTAAGAAAAAAATAATAAGTGTATAACGAAGATATTATGATATTTTAATAGCAATTTTATTTAATTGAAAAACAAACAGTACATGAAGGAAAATACATAATTAAAGATAATGAGAAACACACTTAATTATTGCATATAATTATTATCGTCAAGCATTATTTGTTTCAGAGTTCCACATCAAAGTCTGCAATGCTCAGCTTAGCATTGAAATCATCAAATTTATCAACATGGTTCATTTCTTTCTCTTTTCCTTTGAGAGAGGCTTGGTATAGTTCACACATATGTGGAGCTGTGCGACAAGCCTTTGACCAGTGGTTCGTACTTCCACATCTAAAACAGGAAGTGCCATTGTTTTCGGACCTACCAGCTTCATTCCATTTATTGTGTTGATTGGAATTGTTTTTTTGTGGAACATTGTAATTATTGGCTCTCTAGCTACGACCACGGACACGACCACGACCGTAAGAATTAGTGTTCCATTTAAATGAATGGTTACGACCATTAAAATGCTTTTTGTCAAAATGACTACGGCCACGTTCACGGCCTCGTCCACGACCTTGTTCCCATTTATAACCAGAATTTTTATGAGAATTTTTGTGAGCAACATTTGCTTCTGGTATTGCTAATGAACCTGTGGGACGAGATTGATGATTTTTCATCAATAATTCATTATTTTTCTCTACTACAAGGAGTAATGCATTTAGATCTGAGTATATTCTAAAATTCTGCAATCAATAATGTGTTTGCAAGTTTATATTTGATGCATGAAACGTGGAGTAAGTTTTCTCTAACTTTTCTTCCTCTGTTTTGGTATACCCACAAAATTCTAGCTTTGAGCAAATTCGGTATAAAGCAGAGGTGTAATCATTTACCCTCTTAAAATCTTGGAACCTAAGTTTGTTCCATTCACCTCTATAAGTAGGTAGTAAAACTTTCCTTAGATGACCAAATCTGTTTTTCAAATCTTCCCATATCATATATGGTTATCACAATTAAAATATTCATGCTGTAGTAATTCATCAATATGTTTATGGATGAAAACATCAGCTTTTGCATTATCCTGTTCAGAGCAATCATTGCCTTCTTGGATTGTTTCTAACACATCCATTGATTGCAAATGTCTTTTGACATTTGCTGTCCAAGACATATAGTTTTCTCCAGAAATGTTGAGTGCAAGGAATTCAAGTTTTGAAATATTTGACATTTTGTTGCTAAACATAATAGAGCAAATAATAAGATAAATATTAAAATCCATATATATCAATTAACAATGAGATACAATACATTGGTAGAGCTATAAACATATAAAAGAAAAAGAAAATGCTGAAATCTTCAGATGGGAGATTAAAAATTAGAATGAGAAGTAGTATAAGCATTATAGTGACCAACACCAAAACCGGGTGAATCATTTGAAAGTTTTATCTTGGATAAACTTAAGAAGAAGAATGTTTGTTGTAAATGAAATGGAGTTGATAATTGGTTATTTATAGTGAAAATTTATAACCGTTTTACAACGGTTATATTACCATTTTATATCGGTAATCTTCATTTCAACTCCGTTTTCCCCCCCTTTTGCGGCCACGTCTCGTATTTCAATCTCCATCATATAATATATCATTACTTTCATTTCCACTCCATCCTAAATGCTCCAATTAGCTATTTTAAGCTCTGATAACCTATAAACATAAAACCAATCAAAGTCCTTATGTTCGATACATATAACAAGTAAAACACACAATATAAAACACTTAAAGCACGTTTTTTCATCCTTACATCGATGTCGCAAGGTCAATCAATAACATTTATAAAATACATTTACTAGCAAGGAAAAGTAAGGTGTCGAATCCGCAGAGAATCAATGGAAAGTGCTAATCAAATTCATAATATATGAAATATTAAACTAAGTGGACAGATGATGTCAAGCAGTTGAAAGATTTGTTAAGCAAAAATAGTGTTACTTTGATTTGTAAACAATTATGAGGAAATAACCAATCTTTAGGTTTCAGGTTGTGAAACAAGTTGGACAAGTAATTAAACCTATTTGGAAATCTCTTTGTTTGAATCAATAAAGAAAAGACTAAATATTTGGCTCTGCTGATTATCAAAACTTAATCCGAACAATTGGCACAGCTGAGTAATAATCTAATTGATTACCAGTTTTAGATATTGATGAATGAAATCAATGCTATGATTAATGATAAACGGGTGAATGATAATAAGAACTCAATCCTAAATGTTGATGACCTCCAACCAATTAACTAATACAATCTTAAGCATTCAATTACGAAAAACTGTTTAAGCATACAAACAAATGCAAAGATTCAACTAACCGAATGATTAACCAAATCCAAATCCAATATTAAGGTTCAAAATATCAAAAAGTCTAACCACAAACACAACCCTACACCCGAAGATGGTCATGGAAGCTTTAGCCTAGCATAAGCATCTTGGAAATCTTGATACTTGGTTGAGATGATGAGAACATGGATGCTTGTTGTGATTGCTAAGTGTTAGGATGGTGGAGAATGGCCCCGAAATCGCCCAAGGATGTTAAGGTATGAAGGATATTCGTCCTAGGATTTAATCGGGCTTAAATATGGAAGGAAAACAAGAAAAAACAATTTCCCATCAGGCCCAGCCGTAGCTATGACTTGGCCACCGTAGCCTACGGGCTTTGTTCTCTGCCTTACTGTGGCTACAATACCAACACCCGTTTTCTTCATAAAATCTTCATTCCAGCTCTGTTTTCCTCCCCGTTTTTGGCCACATCTTCGTATTTCAATTCTCTGTCATATAATATATCATTACTTTCATTTACACTCCATCCTAAATTCTCCAAGTTAGCTCCTTTAAGCTCTGATCACCTGTAAACATAAAACCAATCAAAGTCCTTGTGTTCGATGCATATAAACAAGTAAAACACACAATATAAAACACCTAAAGCAAGTTCTTTCATCCTTACATCAGGTGGTCATGTTAGTTCCATAGTCACGTAAGGTGGTGTTGTGTTGAGTGATTTGATGTAGTTTTTCACGTGTAAATGGGTGGGTGGTTTGGTTTAGTAACTATGGTCTTGGATGCTAAATTGGTGTGTGGTTAACCGCGTGTTTATTGTGGTGTTTCTAGCTAGAATGTTTTTCTCTACTCGGGCTCATCTTATTTACAAACCAAGTCATCTTAGCTTGGTTCGGTTCGGTTCGGTTCGGTTCATGTCACTAACAAAGTTATAAATCTCCCTTCCTCTCCCAAAGAACCATACATAAAACCCTCTCACTCACTTTCTTCACTTCAATGGCTTCCCCAAAACGATTATTATTATTATTCTTCATCATAACCCTAATAACTCTAGTCGCTTTTGCATCTTCACAACAATCGGATGATTCATCTCTCGAAATCAAACACAAACAACTCCTGTCAAAGATTCTCAATTTAGGTTTCAATCTGTTTTCTTAATTTTGTGCTTTTAGGTTAATTATGAAATCGGATTGATTCTTGTTTGCTGATCGCATCTAATTAATTATATGCCGAACATATATTTTTATATTTCTTAAACTTTGATGAAAAATGGAATTGTTACGCTACTAATTCCCATCGGGTTGTAAATCAATGCGTTTTTGGCAACGTATTTTTTTTGTCTACCGAATTGGAATTAATTGGTAGCGTTTGAACGAAGTTGCTTTTCTTGTAAATTCTAGTTTGTAGAGTCCAGCATTGACTGCATAGATGTTCTTATATCTAGGGTTTTTTTTTATGTGGTGTGTTTGTTAGCCTTAGGGTTTATCGATATATGTTTTATTTGCTTGAACCATTACAATTTTGTACAAATGATATGAAATAGCTGACTGTTTATTTGCATCATTTCTACAGTTTTGAATTATCATGAAACTGCTTCAGATTGAAAAGGTTTTGCTTACATTTTGTCTTGTATGTTGTACTTGAAGGTTAATGGTTTAGGTCAGGTGTTTATTTTTTGTGACTGCTAAAAAGATTGGTTTCTAAAGTAACTGCTTGAAATATGGAATTGTTATATCTGAATAAGGGAAGTATCTTGAGGTTTTAAATCAATATTTGTAACTGAAATTTTGTTGAAATATGTCCATTTTTAATGCTTGTTTCTTGTTTTATGTGAAAAATGAAGCTAAATTTGTTCCTATCGGTTCTCAAATCAATTCATTTTCGCTATATGTTTGTTTTCTTTTTGGCTACTAAATTGGATTTAGCTGGTGACTTTTGCACAAGTTCTTCATTTTGTTTGATTTTTGTTTTTTAGAGTCCAGCATTGATGAGAGGAGCCGTGAAATTAACTCCAAGGATGAAAGAATTAAGCAGTTGGAAATGGTTGTTCTCGAGAAGTCAAATAGTTTGACCTCCTTGCATAGCGAAGTTCAGTCTCTCCAGGTCAGTTTTTGCTTATTGAATTTACATGTGACATTAATTTGATATTGTTCTGGTGCATAATTGGTAATTTGGTATTAACAATGCTCATTTACGAATTCAAGCATTAATGATTTAATTAACTGTGAACCACTAGTTTCATACTGAAATAAACTATTGATATTGTTTATCTCATCAACTTTACACATGTAACTTTATAGCAGAAAAAAGAATCTTTTTATGCTAAGGAGCTAGAAGGTGAGGCGCATGCGCGAACCAGCGAACTTGTAAAGCAGGTGATATTCATAAACTTATTAATAGATATTTTCTTACTGATGGATATCTTTAACAAAGTGTTTCTTGCAGGTTGAAAATCTTAAAGCGGAAATATCAAAGCAAAACTCAAAAAAAGAGGCATTAGAAACTCGAATAACCGTTGCCGAGAAAAAAATTGCTGAATTGAATGCAAAACTTGAAAAAGTAACGTTGAATAATTACTTTTGTGTATCTAATTATTTATGAATCGTAGCATTAAACATTGCGAATCTATATTTATTTCTTTCTAAATTCCAATTACTTTTTTGATTTCAGCTTCAGAGTATAAATGAAGAACAAAAGATTAGAATTCGTAATACAGAACATGCTCTACAGAAAGCCGAGGTTTGTTAATAACTTGGCTATTAATGTAAAATAGGTTGACTTTTTTTTAATAATTTCAGTGACTCCAATGTTTCTTCAGGAAGAAAGAATCAGACTCCAACTTAACGCTGCTAGATACTCTAAAGAACTGGAAGAGGTAATATGATATTTTATTGTTGGTATTATGTTTTTGTTTCAAGTATTTGTTTCTTTACACTGATTTTGCTACAGGTTCATGATTCATGGCTTCCATCTTGGCTGGCAGTTCATTTGGTTCACTATCAGGTATATTTTCGTATTTTTTGTTCATTCTGTTTTCAAGATTATTGCGTCATGTATGATGTTGCACCTAAAATTTTGTAAATGTTATGTTACAATTATTAAAAGCCAAACGGAAACACGGTCCCAATTTAAACGATTTGACTTGCTAAAAGAATATGATTTAGTTAAACGTTCATTGAGACTTCTATAGTTAGAATTACCTAACTAGAACATACTCCCAAATCCAAGCTCAAATGGTAAAAACCGAAGCTGAATGGTTTTCAAAAGCTGAAAAACTGAATTTTGGTTTTTGGTTCAATTTGAGCCCAAAACTGACCCAATTTGATTGTTTTGAGGTTAACTGTAGTGTTCTATCTGTTCATGTATATTTTCTTAATGTGCAGTCGCTTGTTGTAACTCATTGGAATGTGTATGGAAGACAAGCTCTTGATATTGCAGTTCAAAAGGTTATGACTTTTTTCAGTTATTCTGATGTAATTAATGCGTTGCTGATTATGAGCTTAATATTTATTTGGCTAAAAGTTGATTTTCATTAACATACCAAGTCAACTGTTCAACATTTGATTTGAATACAGGAGATTTCACCACAAATTTTTAAATGTTATGTCTATTCCTCTTATTATTCAAATATAATATTTTTTCTTAAATTTTTGTAGGCACTGGAAACAGAAGCTCAAGTTCGAAAGTGGGCCCGACCACACATTGATGACTTGCACACCGTAAGTTAACCTTTTTTTATATTTTACAAAATTTCCCTTCTTTCTTATTAATATATTGTCTTCTGTATTTACAGAAGTGGATACCGAACATCAAGGATCAGTGGCTCACATTTGTCACCGATACTGAACCATATGTGCAACTAGTCACTTCAAAAACCATTGAAATTTACAACGAATCTAAGAAAATGTTAAGGCCTCACATTACCAACATACAAACTCTTTTAGATCCATACGTTAAGGTATTGTTGGAACTATGGAAACATTTTTATATAAAAATCTGAAAGTTTTTTGAACTTTTTACCATTTTACTCTCGTGACATATCTTTGTAGGAAGTTAACAAGTTCACAAAGCCTTACATCAACCGGCTATCGAAGACAGCGGGACCGCGTATTAATAAAGCGCGTATTTTTTTTAAGCCTTATACTAAGAAAATACTCCGTGGTTATAGAAGGTTTTCAAAGACAACTCTAAAGTACCATCGCCTGGTAAACTTCTGGCTTTATTATGTAAAAGATTAAAACAAAAAGGTTGTTTTTTGAAGGGGTATAGTTGGTTACGCTGATTTTGTTTTAATTCTGGTAGGTACGCACAAACATTAGTAAAATTCTGAATGAAAATGAGTATACACGTCCCCTTGCAACTTATGAGGTGGTGTGGCTTTTGGTATGTGCCTTTTCTTATGCATTTAGTTTTGATTAGAGGTTTCACTTTCGACCCGTTTAGTCAGTGTGACCCGTTTAACTGAAGAGAGCTTGAGCTTGGTTTGTTTCGAGCTAGGCTCATGATTGCTTTTTCAAGCTTGAGTTTGGCTCTTTAAATATTTTTTATTAGTTTCTATACGTTTATAAATATATTTTTGAATCCATCTTAATTATAATTTATATATGTAACTAGCATAATATATTACTTGTTTCTCTTATAATTTTATATATATAATAATTATTATATAAGTAATAATAGAATAGATTTGTTAGGCTCGAGCTTGCGCTCTTTCATTAAACAAGCTTATTTTTTGGCTCGAGCTCGTTTAAACTAGGCTCAATTAAGCTCTAGCGAGTCGATAACGAGGAGCTCGCAAGCGGCTTGGTTTGTTTACACCTCTACTTATGAAAGATCAATTTGTGTCATCTGTACCTTTAATGGGTAAAATTGTAAAATGAAAAAGAAAAAAAACAGCTTAAAAGAAAACGGGTTCTTGAATCATTTCAACAAAAATATAGATTATCATTGACAAGATAATTACCAGTTTGACTCGAGTCTGTTACCTGCCCCGTTCAGTTTTGCTGCCCTTAGTATTTGTACGTAGTTTATATTGTTGTATAGTTAATGAGATGCTCTTGTAGGCCACTACTTTTATGGCTTTTCCGGTGATGATTCTGTTTACATGGGTATCAGCTTTATTCAGGTTTGTTTCATATAAAAAACTCGACTTTTAGTTTTATTTTCACTTTTTTTTTTTAAAATAGCATTTACAGTGACTGTGGTATGCAAATTTGGGTTTTGCAGTAAAAAACCTAAAAGGCGAACCCGTTCTTCTCAAACGGGCCATTCACGACGTAGGGCAAAACGCGTGCATCCAGATAAGGCAACCATATCAAGATAGTTCTACAGCAATACTTTTATCAGGTTAAGTTTTGCTTTCTATTCATAGTTTATTTAAAATGATCAAAACTAGTGTTTTTATGTCAACTCAACTTGACCATTTTGATCCATATTATCAATGATTTGTTCCTAACCCGTTTTACCTGTTGCCCTTTTCATTCTTGGGTGTAAATGAGCCGAGCCAAGACAAGCCAGAGCTTGTCTAGGCTCAAGCTTTGCTTTTTTAAACTTACGAGAGCTCGAGTTCAACTTGTTTACTATTTAATAGTTAATAGTTCATTTATAGACATTTATTATTATATTTTATATGTATATTTTATCATTTATATATATAACATAATATTTATTATTTAGTTATGTATCATGTTTTTATGGATGTTAATAATTTATTATAAAAACATATTTGAAAAAATGTATATAAACGATAGGCTCTCGTTTAGGGTCACGAGCTAGCTCGAGTTTGTGATAAGTGATGCTTGGGCTCGTTCATTGAACAAGCTTATTTTTAGGCTTGGGCTAGAGCTTGTTAAAGCCTGGCCTATTCGAGCTTTTAGCGATCTTATCTCAAATTCATGATTTAGACCTCTGATTTTGCTTGGCCTAATAATGTTGACCCCGAAGCACTTCTAATGAATTATGATTACAAAAAGGTGTATGATTTCAAACAAATTGGGTGATCATTAACTCAATTAATCATTTTCTTTTCTAGCTTACTCTTCTTATATATGTTTTGCTTGACCCGTTAGAGATTAAACACAACCCAAATTGACCCTAGCAACCCTTACATACTGATCTTAATCAGACCAACTGGTTCTAACATCTTCATTCCTGCAATGAACAGATACACAATCAAACATGTTCCGGGTGGTGATCAATATTCAGAATGGAAGTCCTGCTCGTGGTAGAAGGCTACTCTTAACTTCATCAAACTAATCTGAAATCACCAGTAGTTAATTCTACTTGATAGGCTTTAATATTTAGAAATACAAAAGATATGGAAAATGATATTTGAGTCATCAATATAAGACTTTTTTTTTTTTTTTGCGTTTTTGATTTGTAGGTTTGTTCGATATAGGTTTCTCGCAAAACTATTGATGCAAAAGTTGTCATTTTCAAACTATGCTATAATGGAATTTGTAACAGTCGTGTGTACATGCTGTTTAAGGTTGAAACGAAAACTATAATAATTAGGAACCAAGGGTAGTACATTTTCGGCTCTTGCGTAATATTTTAATAGATGGTTGGGATCTGTCAATCTTTCTGTTCTTGTGGTCGATAACCCCAAGGAGTAGACGTGCACAAAAAAACCGGCTCCGGACCCAAATCGGTGTACCCGACCCGGAACCGGTTCCAGGTCGTACCCGGTATACCCAAAACCCGGTTTGGGTATTTGTATACCCGAAAGCCCAACCCGGTTCTATATATTATTTCAGGAATCAGTTCCTACCCGGTTTCGATTCCTACCCGGAATAACCGGTTCCGCCGGGTAATTTTTGTTAAATGCAGCTGCAGGTGAAAAACAAGGCTAACAAGAACGCTACTCCATTCGTTTTTATTGACCCGGTTCGTGCTCAAGATGACCCACAAGTTATTGGGGTCCTCGACCATAACCGCAACAAAGAAATATGGAAGAATTGGGATTTGGTTATCACTATCGATGGTGATACTAAGGCTCGTTACAAACTTTGTGGAACTTTCTAAAAGCACGATTTGAACTCGACTTTAAAAAAGCACATCGACAAGATATTTTGCAAGGCCTTGAAAGACGTTCGCGCAACCGACCAAGTGGAATTGGGTAAAGATGGTACACTTTTTCGTTATAACACGAACCGTGTTTAAGATAGAATGGCAAAGTTCGTTATTCAATGAGGTTTGCCTTTTAACTACTTTGATGACCCGAATTTGACGTCCTTGATTCGAGAAACTCTACAGCCACGATACACACATGTAAGTCGTACTACCATAAGCCGTCATTGTATCAAATTGTGGAGTGTGCAAAAAAAGATTTAATCGACTTTTTTCAAACTTTAAAATCGATGGTGAGTTTAACTAGCGATGTTTGGTCGGCACCACACGGGTTACCCGAATCATATTTGTGTCACCCGCTCATTGGGTTGATCCGGTGTCTTGGCAATTGATGAAACACACCATCGCTTTTGAAAACTTCTCGTACCCACATACCACCGAAAAATTGTTTGAATTGGTTGATGAGGCTATAACGACTTATAACTTGAAAATAAAATATTTTATATGTCGTTTGACAACGCATCAAACAATTCAAAGGCGGCCGAAAAATATTATCATAAAATATTCACCACCTTGTTACGGGAATTTTTTTTATGTTCGATGTGTTGCACATATTATCAATTTGGTTGTTCAACAAGGTCTCGGCAATGAAAACATGGGTCAAGATTTGACTTGCTTTAGACTTATGTTACAAGATGTTTTCAAAAGTGGTAAAAGAAGACATCTTGAATATAAGAAACTATTGCAAATCAGTTGAAATAAAATATTTGGGGCCGAATTGGGACGTTCCAACCCGTTGGAACTCAACTTGTCATATGCTCAAGTGTGCTTTTGCCCAACGCCAAACTTTACGATGTTTTCATAACAATCTTTTTGATCGATGCGAGGCCGATATGTTTCCCGAAAGTGTTTGGGTCAATGTCGGTTATTTGTTGGAGTATCTTGATGTGTTCAAAACCGCAAAAACTAAGTTATCGGGAGTTTATTATCCTACTAGTTGTTGGGTTTTACAAGAATTGTACAACATGTCTTTGAATTTTAGAGAGTTTGAGGAGATGAACAAACTCTTCAATGATATTGTTGCGGTAATGAAGGAAAAATTCTTACAATATTATGAAGACATACCGCCGATGTTTACTTGTGCTGCTGCTTTAAACCCCTATTGGAATGTTAACGGGGTTGAGACATTAATCGAGGTAATATTTGACAACATGGGTATGCATGAGATCGACCCGAAGTTGTCGACAGAAGCGAAGGAAACGTTTAACAAAAACCTTCAAGAACTTTATGACCATTATTTTCAACTTTATGGTCCAAGTGCAAGGTTGTCTTTTGTGAGGCAAACAACAAAAAGTAAGCCGTCCAATGACAAATTTATAAATTTGATGAATGCGGTTCGTGAATCAGCCGCTAAGAGGCAAAGAGGAAACACACCAACTAGTGAACTTGGTCGATATAATGGAGCAAACTATGTTGAGGGCGCAACAGTCGATGAAATTCGCGACATTAATATTTTGGCTTGGTGGAAAGGAAAACACCACGAATTTCCTATTCTATCTGCCATGGCTAGTGACTTGCTTAGCGTCCAAGCCTCAACGGTTGCTTCCGAATCGGGTTTTTTTCTTAGTGGGATGGTATTATCAATGCGGAGAACAAAATTAACTTCCGAGTCTCTAGAGGTTTGTATTTGCCTAAAGGAACATTTGGATGCGGTGGGTCGTATACAACACAAGGCAAACTTTGAAAAAGAAATACCAATAGAGCGTCCTATTCATGATGAGGAGGTGGACGAAGGGCTTTCTTCCAAGAATTCGGGTGGTGAACAAGACGAGGATGAAGACTAAGAAGACTTGTAATTTTTAGCTGTTTTAGTAAAATAATTTGTAACACGATCAAATTTCAAGTAATATTTAGTTTTGCTTTGTTTATTTACTAGTTTGCTTTGTTTATTACTATTAATGTTTTATTTCTTATTAGACATGTTTTATTTTTTGTTACCTTTTCAAATGATTACAATAACGACGAACATTTTATTATAAAAAACAAAACATATTACAAAAATTATTAAACATGACAATACTAAACATAACAAGTTAAAATAAAAAACAAGGTCCGTCGTTTTAATCCCGCGATCTACAACGATTAAGCGTTGTTACTGACGACGGTATGTGCTTGAGTTGTAGAGCCAGACGACTCTCCCGCTTCCGCTTTCTTGGCATCCAAACTTTTTTCTCATGACAATACTTATTGGTATGCTTGCGTAAGGTGGAGTTCGACCCCGCTTTCAGAAACTTGGAACAGTACTTACATCGGGCCATCTCTTGTGAGTCGGTCATGACACACAAATCATAATGAACCCAAACCTCGGAGCATCGTGTTTTTTCGATGACCATAACAACGTCGTCTTTACTTGCCATTGATTGCCGGTTTAAGCTAAATTGTGATTTAAAGTGTGTTTTAGAGTTTTGAAAGTGGTTTAACAAGTTCTACACAACACCATCCTAACGGTAAAAAATGTTTAAATTTAAAAAAAACCGGTAAACCCGGTTTTTACGTAAAACCCGGGCCCGGTTCCTACCCTACCCGGTTCCACTGGGTTCTCATTTCATTCCAGCGGGTTGGGCGTAGTTCCTACCCGGTTCCTGACTAGAACCGATTCCATTCTGTACCCGATGACCAAAAAATTGGTTCCAACCCGGTTCCGGGTTTTAAAAAACACCCGATATTGTGCACCTCTACCAAGGGGTACTATTCTATGCGGGAACACTGCCACCATCCCTTCCAAAGTTGTAACCATGTAACTTCTAGGGGTAATAAACTAATATTCCCCAAGTGTTTTTTTGGTGAAAACTTTGGTTACTAGCCAACATCTACTTTGACTAGTCGTTACGGCTATTTTTCTTTCTTCTTCTTTATAAATATCCAAACAAGTCTTATATCCACTCTTTTCTTTTTATACCCACTCTAGAGGCGGATCTAGACATAAATTTCAGGGGAAACGTTCAAAATTTTCTTTTTACCGTATTTCATACAATGTAAATGAAACAAAAATAGAAACACAATACATGGGGTCCAAATTTCTCCCATTCAGTTTTTGAAAGCTTAAAATCGAGCTATTACAACAAGTTCTTTTACTTTATCGAATGTTTCTATTTCGACTGCACAAATTAAAGCATTGCTCAAATACTCATGACACATTTGCTTACGCAAACCCGTATTAATGAGTTTCATTTTAGAAAAACATATTTCAACGGTTGCGGTTGCAATCGGTAAAACCAACACTAGCTTTAATATTTGATAAACAAAAGAAATGGTTGTGTACTTTTCGGTTTTTATCATTACACGAGCAATGTCACACATTCACCCAATTTGAAAAAGTTATCATATTTATTTAAAGTGTGATAAAGGTCGTACGATCACCCAAAATACACTATCTTTCTTCATTACTAAAATCATTCGAATACATTTCCGAAAATGCTACTATCTTAGATATGTCAAACTTGGAAAACGAATCTCAAGATTTAAACAAGACATATTTTCCAACAAACTAGTTAAAATCTAACTAAATCTATTTTCAAGTTTTTGAATTTGCATATCCAAAACCGTATTATAAAAATTTCAACCTCAAAATGATGATTATATTGAGTCTGTTTATGTTTGACGCTTCTCGTTCAAACAAAAGAAAAAAAAAGGTTAATGGTTTCTATTTGCTTTGGGCTATAAACGTTGTTTGGGCTATATGTCACACCCCAACCTACGGCGGAACATGTCGGAGCGCGACAATATTGTATCATAGCTCAGAAGACACTAAGTAAAATATACGTGTCAATATCTAAATTATTCATTCATATATCAAGTTTTAAAAGCACAAACATTGTCTCAAAAGAAATATCATTACAAATAAATATTCAAAACATAACTAACTTAAAATAAATGTGTTTTTCATTCATCATAGCAACCTAAGGTATCATCTAAACTTCAATACTCATCATAGCAACCTAATATATTGAAATTGGAAGGCTAATTGAGATCGATGCAATGAAAGTTATTTTAACTTCAAAAGCTTACTTCTCTTCTTCTTTTATTATTATTATTATTATTATTATTATTATTATAAAAAAACTCTATCTATAAACCTAACAATCACAAGTTGACGAAAACTAATAAAAGATAAACATAACTTTAAATAATAAAACTTAAATAATATTTTTGAAATTTGATCTCCTTCTTATCTTCCCTTTGAGATCGACCTAGCCACCCCTCGGTTTTATCT
>NW_027500353.1:0-26651 GCF_021521415.1 Bidens hawaiensis
TTATGATCGGTTAGGGGTGTTATTGGGTTGTATTTTCGGGTTTCTTGAGTCGGGTTTTCCGGGTTTAACAAACTTATTTCGAGTACTCATGCATGAAACCTAATGATTCACCACCACGACGCTATCCATTTCCAAACCTCAGAAATTCCAATACTAACTCCGGCATGTTTCACGGTGTCATTGTATGATGCCGACGCCGACGCTGGAGCTGCGCATTTGCATTGACAAGGCGACAACAGAACACCATTCTTCATGAGCTCAGCGACATCATAGCCGTTCTTCATGAAAATCGTTCTTTAAAATTCTATGTATTTGATATTATATTTTGCTGCAAGATTGATTGTTTGTGAAGTTGTGATTTGGCTTTTGAATTTGCAACCAATGCGATAGTGATTTGCTGCTTGCTTGTTTTGGGAATATAAAATTTTAATATATTGTCATGAAAACTGAACAATGATATTATAAAATCTGGATACTGATAGCAAAATCTTGATAATAAGATGGTTAAATTACCATCATGAAAAGAACATGGCGTCTGAGTCGGTCTGACACGTGGATCATACTTTTTGATCTCAAGCTTGTTGTGCTTCAGTCTTGAATTCTTCCTCTTAACATAAAGGAAACTAGTTGCTGCTGATGACATTAGCTTTATTAAAAGTTTTTTTAGTTTTTCTCATCAATCCCATTGTTTAATCTACACAAACGGAACATCAGTTAGAAACAAATAAAGATAAACAGAAACAAGTCCGCATACAAAGTTAACACACAAATAGGAGGAAAGTATATTTGAAAAGAGGCAAAACTTTAACATGAAATAAACCTCTAACATATAATCAACAAATATTGAAATAAAATTCATAAAATTAAATGTGTCCTAGTGTCCTATTATACCAACACCCTAGCCCACTATCCGAAACCCTCCATACAAGTTGTATGACTTTTTCGTACTCAGTAACAAACATGTTAGAATTGTTATTCACCAAACTTTCATACGAGTCGCGTGACCCTATACGAGTAGTATAAAACAAGTATAGCCAAAATAGATTTAAATAAAATCTCATATTTTCAACAACATAGAAAACAAAACTAAAAAAACAAACTATTTTTCACAATTTGGTTATTGTGAAAATCATAATGAGTATCAACGTCGATTACAATAAAAAATAAAGTTATTCTTTCTTCACTTACCCATCTTATATAAAAATGGATTATTGCAAAAAGATTAAAACAAAGTTGCTCGTATCTCTTGATTGTCTGGTTTAATTAAAAAATAATTTCACCACACAATATTAGACCCTATATATCTTGTATATATATCTTGTATAGGTGTGTATGAATAGTGGGTAGGGTGTGTGTATAGATAGAGCCAATTGTATACAAAGTTGCAAACTCTGTTTGTAATTTTGTATTCATTGGTTATTATCAAAATTGAAAGACTTGAAGTTACCGGAGACGAGATCGGTGTTCGGTGTCGAGATCGGTGTTCAGTGTCGGTCTGATATTGTTTTAAAACTTAAAACCCTACCAAAGGTTGCCTACTTGTTTCAAATACTATTAAATTAATATTTGTAAAGTCCAAAAATATTAAAACATTTACCCGTTTTCTCCTGTTTAAACATTCATCACAGTCTTGGTATTTAGTTTACCAAACATTATGATGCTGCCTTTTGTTGCTCAAATATTCATGAAATGTTTTCTTCCGTTGCCATTCTAATTGATGTGCCCCAAATTCCAAAAAAGTAACAAATTATGTGCAGGTAATATGTGATTTTGGTTATGAGATTGTTTGACGATAGGGTTTGAGTTTTATAGTTACACATAAGGGTGTTCTTCAGGTTAATGTTCCGGGTCGGTTGTTCGGGTTTTTGACATAAAAAGTGACCCGATAACCAACCCAAATAGTTTCGAGTTGGTCGAGTGCGGGTTGTTTGGCTTTCGGGTTTAAATGCAAAATGAAAAAAATATTTTTACTCACAAAATATCATCATTCTATTATATTAGAATAATAAAAATTCAAACATAGTATGTTAATGTTCAAAAGTCCCAAAACTAATTATAAAGCATTATATTTCAAATACCAAAGACTCCAAACTAAAACACATCTATAAACAAAAGACAATAATGTTTGGGTTGTTTTCAGGTTTCTTGTTTCGAGTTTTTCGGATTTTTTGTGGAGAAAAAATGACCCGATAACCGACCCATTTAAGGCTCGGGTTCGGATATTCTCTAATTCGGGTTCGGATGGCTTCGGTCGGGTACACTTAAAAACACACCCCTAGTTACACGACAAAAACACATTTTCTTATGAAAAGGATTTCAATTTTATTATGCGCTTTGGAACTTAAAAAAGTTAAGACGGCCTTGATTAAAGCCATCACCAAGTGTGTTGTTACTAGTACTACTTTTATCCTATCTCATAACCTATTTCGATTTCATCTATCCTAATGGATCCTTTATATTGCGAGACTATAATCAAGGTGAATTAAACAAGCAAGTCTAGGTGGTGTAGTCGGTTAGAGCAAAACTTTGTAGAAACATGATTTATATTTTTTTCTAAAATGAACCCCATTGATGCTGAGATGTTAAAAGTTTGCGTGACACTTTATTTGTAGGCAGATTAAGAAAAAAAGAACCAAATCAAAAGTGTATTTAATCAACAAGTCAAGTTGGTATGCTTTATAATATAATTTTGGTGGAAATTAGGCAAATAAGTCTGGGCGGTGTAGTCGGTTATCATGCTAGTCTCACACATTAGAGGTCCCCGGTTTGAACCCGGGCTCAGACATTAAGTTTTTAAATTTCGCCATTATTTTTTGTTTATTGGGATTTTAAGGAGGCCACATGCTTTTATGTTAACCGCACTCACCAGATCTTTTTGAAATGACATGTTACCCAAAATTGTTACTACAAAAGTTGTAGAATAAGAATAAATTACATTTGCATTATTGCATATAGTAACTTAAATAAATTTTATGTGTAAAACATTCGTATGTATACTTACAGAATTTAAGAGATAACGGGTCATTATTTTAGATAGAGTTAATGGCTATTTTCGTCCCTGTGGTTTGCTACTTTCGCCACTTCAGTCCAAAATTTGTATTTTTGTCAATTTAGTCCTCATAGTTTTAAATATTAGCCATTTACATCCTATCCGTCTAACGGCATCCAGCTATGCCATTAGTTTAAGGGTATTTTTGTCTTTCTCCTTTTTATTTTGAGTTATTGGTCATTTTCGTCCCTGTGGTTTGATACTTTTGCCAATTCAGTCCAAAGTTTGAAATTTTGTCAATTTAAGTCAGTTTTTTTCTATAACCTTAGAGAGCATTATCCAAGCCCAAAACAAGTCTACATTTACTCTGTCGACAGCAGTAATCATACCCCCTCCTCTCGTATTTAGTTTCTAGACGGTTCCTAAACTCTCCCCCATGGTGGAATTCAATGGTAAAGTGGTCAAAGCAATTCCGTAAAACCGAATTGTACGGAAAAAACTAAAAATCGTTTCTTTGATGAAAGCATAATATTTAGGGTTTAGAGATTAACATATCATAACGAAAATCTAGGTCGTAATCAACTATTATACATTAATCAACAAAACAATTTTTAGCTTTTTGTGTATAATTCGATTTCAGGGAATTACCTTGACCACTTTATCATTGAATTCCACCATGGAGAAGATTTTAGGAAATGTCTAGAAACTAAATATAAGGGTGGGGGGTATGATTACTGTTGTCAACAGAGTAAATGTATACCAGTATTTGAGGTTGCTCGATGGTTTTGGGCTTGAATTATGCTCTTTAGGGTTATAAACAAAAAACATAAAAAATAAAAAAAAACTGAATTAAACTGAACATTAAATTGACAAATTTTCAAACTTTGGACTGAATTGGCAAAGATATCAAACCACAGGGACTAAAATGACCATTAACTCAAAATTAAAAGGAGAAAGACAAAAATACCCTTAAACTAACGGCATAGCTGGATGCCGTTAGACGGATGGGACGTAATTGGCTAAAATTTAAAACTATGAGGACTAAATTGACAAAATTAAAAATTTTGGACTGAAGTGGCGAAAGTAGCAAACCACAGGGATGAAAATGGCCATTAACTCTTTTAGATATTTTTTATAAAAATGCATGCATTTTAGACAAGTATATGAATTTTAATATGGCTATTTAGGTTGTGACATTTTCGTTATCTTTTGACGTACACAAGGATAGACTTTAATGTATCAAAATTGTGTTTGAATGACTTCTTATAAAAATAAGAAAATCTATTGGTTTTCTATAATATTAACACATGTTTTTATGATGGAGAAAGTGAATACGGTGCTGTCATGCGTGTAATCTTATACGCAAAACTCATCAAAACTACGTAGGTTTGATTAAAAATAGTCCAAAACTACATTTTTTACCCTAATCCTTCCCTCTTAACAGCCTGAACTCCACCCATCGTCTCCCAAGGCTTCAATCTGATAAAGTTTTTCAAACTTTTGGTTCTTGTATAGCAATTGATGGTTAGCAGTCAATCAATTTTAAAATTGATTTGTATCCTTCCCTAATGATTTAATCAAATACTTTCCAATTGATTCTACGATTGCGTGTAAACTTTTTTTGCAGAGTCGCAACTGATCATCAATTTCACTTTGTGTTTTATTAATATTAATAGTTAGTTGTACATCAATTGAATATTAATATTCTAACTTTGTTGGATACAACACATACACACTTAAACAAATGTAGGAATTTAATAAGAGAAAGACCTTTTGAAACAAATCTAATGGATGATATTGATGCAAAAGGATATTCAGTCTACAATAAGGTTCCAACGTTACAGCAGACTAAAGGAAGACACAAGTCAAAATATAGTTTTGATTGCATTAGATTGAAGCCTTGGGGTATGGTTGGTGGGAGATTGGGTTGTTGAGAAACATATTATTGACGATAGGGATTAGGAAAAACAAAATTAAATTCAAATTATTTTTAATCAAAACTACGTAGTTTTGATGAGTTTTTGCGTATAAAGTTACAGACATGACAGCACCGTATTTACTTTTCCCGGGGTGATTTGCATCATAGTTAGAAGATGATTATACTTCAGATTATAATAAAAATTTTTATTCTTTTGTCAACGCAATTAATATATAGAATTAGTCATACTTATAGATGTGTGTAATCTTATAGACCACAGTGACTCGTAAGAAATTTATAAAATGGCATGTGTTTTTCACTTTTTTTATGGAAAGATGACGGAGGGACTCAAACTGACGCGCCAAGAAATCATGGGAACTCATTTGTATCATTTTAGGGTTATGGGCTCACACGTGGCCCGCCCGGAAACCACAAGAACGCATATTAAAATTCTCTCAATTTTATATGAATAAACCGAAAGATTCATGGGTCAGAAACTTTACGCATGTTATCGAAGAAAGAGGTGCTCTTATTTTAGTAAATCTAAATATGTGCTAAATGGATGTAAGAGTTACGCGAAGTACGAAAACCTAATGACTAATTTCAATCTCATCATGAGAAAATTAGCAAAAAAAAAAATCAAGGGCTGTTAATTTTACTTACAGTCAACGTTGAAGTTCGAAAGAGACAGTAGGCGGCGGCGGAGCGCGACGGGGACAAGAGGTAGTGAAACATGGTAATAGGTTTATGCCTGGAATGTTGGATTTCGATCGGTGGAGGAGTAGGGGATGTGGAGGGGTGACGCGAGTGGAGGAGCGAGATGTGGTGGCTAGTATGGAGAGTCTGTGAAGGAGACGATGGTTTTGACCAGGGTTCATCAGGTCGTGAATGGTAATTTTTCGGCTCCTAAAACCCAAAGTTTTGCTTTTAGTAAGATCGAATTTACTATCCAAAGTTTCGTTTGCGAGAAAACAAACACACTGCAGCAACTCATCTCTACGACTTAGATAGAAGAGATTCCACATAGTTTTTTTTAGAAAACAAACACCACCTCATTTTTTATTGGTGATAATGAAGCTAGTTTCCATCTCTAGCAACTTGTTAGAGGTCTTATAAAAGTTAAATTAATGAATGATGTTTTGTTAAGTCGTTAAAAAAATAAGTAAAAAAGAAAAAGAAAGAATGAAATTTGATAGCACATTTTTGAAAAGGTTATGTTATGAGACAAGTGCATGGTAAATACACGATTGGATCACATACAAATATACAATAATCTATAGTGCTATTGACATATTTTCTTTGAAGGAGATGGTCAATACATGACACGAAAATGGCTCCATTTTGCCCCTATAGTTTATATTTTTAGAGTGTTATTTATTTATTGTCTTGCTAGTAAAGTCATGTAATCACTTAGCTTATTTAGGTAACATAATTATAAACTGTGTTTATTGGTCATGTGTAAATTACATACATAGCGTGAAGGAAATTTTTGACGCTTTAAATTGACTTTGTATTTTGGAACTTCACTTTACGGTTTAAAACTTATTGTCACGTACCTACTCATAAGAGCATTTACATCCCATTTCATATATTTTTCCTTATAATTTAGGTAAAAAACACCATTCCATAAATTTATCTATCATTTTTCAAAATTCTTCTACATTCTATTCTCTATTCATATCCATAAATTAATTCTTTATTAATTTTTCTCTTTTGACTTATTATATAGTAAATGATGATTGGGAGATATGTGATATATTATATGGTATGGATAAAAAATGAGTCCCTATATTTAGGGATTTACTCTAGTTGTCATATAACCCATCCATATAAAGGGAATGGATTGGAGATGTGATTTTGATGGTTTTCTTAAACTTTACCCTAAATTATACGGGTTTAACAACTTTAGGGAATGGGTTGAGAATACTCTAAGATAATATTATATCATTTCCATATATGAAAAGAATGTAATGCACTACCACTCACCATAACATACATTTGTAAAATGTTTTTCTGTTATACATTTTGAAATGTGTACATATAAAGCTGTCAGATAGAAAAGAGAGGTTTCAGGTAGGCTCAAGCTAAGATTCTGCTCGTGAGCGTAATGGTATAAGCCTGCCTGACTGTGAGTAATGTGACATTCATGACAAAACGAGGTACACTATATTCTTTACGTAACAAGTAAACGATAAATCGGTTAATTCGTAGTGCTTAAACGAGTAACCGACCGATACTAATTATGACCCGTATACATACTGAGGGGTCATATACGAGTTATATATATGTTATAGAGGCTAACATATTGATATTTAGGCCTCGGTACGTTTAAAACTCTCTAAACGAAAAAGGTTTCGTTTATCGATACGCTATAAGCTTAAACGCAATCGTTAATATCAAAACAAGCATTGTAGCATCCGTTAAGCCGAAAAAGATTTATAAAACACTTATATGACATGTTCTAAGCCATCCGTGAAAATATTTTGGAATTTTACAACGAGTCAGTACGTTTTTCTTATTTTACAAAAACAAGCTGAAAAACACTCGTTTTTGCGTTATTTCTCATACCCGAATTAATTTTCTTGCGAAAAACCAAACCCGAACTAAACTTGAAATGGGCTTTTCATGTTTGGGCTTGTATGTATAATTTAATGGGCCAAAACAGCCCATTAAGGGCCTTATTGAAGTTCCGATCGCAGCCCCTTTTACCCCCCACATGTTTTTCTTTTACAAAGCTTGTAACTTAAGCATTGTTATTCATTTCAATACACCACACACTTTCAAGTCCAGAGCAGCTCCCAACCTGTTCTTTCAAGCTCCTTCCAAAAACCTTAAGGTAAGGTTCAATTTTAATAAGTTTTAGCAAGAATTGATCCATATGATTATCATATAAACATGTTTTGATTAGTGTTAAACATGTTTAACCATCCAAAAACCCTAAAAATCAAGTAAAATTATGTTTTGATGTTAAACATGTATACAAACCTGGAACATATACTTTTTTGGTCAAAAACGCGGATTAGAACATGAATACAACGTTTTTACGGTTAGAAAGTTCGGTTTGAACCTAAAACCGAAACCCTAATTATCAAGGCTGGTACATGGATGATTTATGCTTGGTTTGATGTTATATGATATGTAGATATACTGAGTTTGCAACCCGAGACCCGGAAAGACGTTTAAGCTAGCAAAATTCACCAAAAACCGACAAGGTAAACCCGTAATACTCGTTTAGGGGCTGTTTAGTATTAGGTTGTGACGTGCTGGTTGTTAGCTTGTGAAAATTTTCAGGGACATTAGGGATCATATAAATGAGTCCCTGTTCAAATTTGGTAATTTTTCGATAAACGGAGAATATTTGGTGAATTTATTCCCGTTTATGGGCGTTTATTTGGGAAAAATAGAAAAACATATTGAAAAATTATGAAACTTGGTTTTGGAGCTTGATATGGGATGGTAAGATCACTGGTAAAGTTTGGGAATCATTGGAAATGTCTAAGTATGGTTTGTGCAGCCATGGTTTAATTGAGTTTTAACAGCCGAAAAACGCACAAAAAGGCATTTTGTCAAAAGAGTTAGGTTCTGGAAATTTTGCAGGGGTTATGTAGTCACATTGAGACCATTGGTAAAAATTATGGGATTTTTCAGAGGTCGTTTGATATAAACGGGCCATTTATTACACAATTATAACCTATTAAATGAATTTTTATAAATAAATAAATAATCATAAAATTACTGGAAATATTTTTATAAAATTCTCCATGTTTTAATGTATTTTTACAAAAATTTACATAATTTATATGTAATTACATATTTAGTTATGATTTATTAAAGATTTAAATTATAATTGTTTTAACGAAACCGGCAGTTTTGTGTTTAACGGACTGACTGGTATGTCAAAATGTCAAAAGTGGTCAAATATCATATTTTTGAATGATATTGATAAAAACGAACTTTTTACGAGAATTCCGGACAATTCGGGTGAATTGTACGCGTTTTGTATAATCAAACCCGTGTGAAAACGGAAACGAACCCTGCGGTCAAACCAGACACCGAAACCTTAAAGTTCTTTTATAAATCAAATCATTTTATCAATCAATATATTTACTTAAGTTTTATATGATCTTACCTAATCCCGAAACGTATAAACGACCAACTGAGCTAGGCTCGGAAAACGGTGAAACTGAGCCAAATCCAGTTTTAAACATTTCATAGTATACAACGTCACAATCTAAGACTATAGTCATGTTCTGGGTCTAACAGCTATACCCAGATTATCTATACAGCCCGACTTAGCTTGAACACTGTACTAGTAATAACGATACGATACCGTTTATAGGAATCAGGCTATAAACGAGACATTTGACTATCTGACACGTAATTTCTGTGCAAACTACAATAAGGTGAGTTTCACGACCCCCACTTTCTAAACTGTTTTACGAACTTTTGGGGTGAAAAGCATGTTTACATAAACTGTTATACTTGAAAACGTGTGATGATGTGGATTATCTAAGTACTAACACTTGACAAGTCCCCACAAACACAAGTGATTAACTTCGTGCCGGTGACGTGTGGATAGTACTATCGGTTTGACAAACCCAACTGACAGAGCCGGTGGGGTATGCCGGAACATATGTAAACCCAGTTGCACATTGTCATTATATTTTTACATACTGCTATGTGGTGTTAGACATAGTACATACTTGGGGCAAATTGGCTGTTAAATGCCAACGGGAGTGCATGGGCAGTGGAGGCCATGTGTTTTAGCTCGTTTCGGTTTCACTTGTGGCTTAGTATAATGCATCATACACAGACATATATGCATACACACTGTAAACTTTACGAACTCGTGTACTGATTTCATTGAAACTCGTGAAACTTGAAACTCACCAACTAGACGTAGTTGACCCGTTTTACATGCTTTTCAGGTAAAGCAAAAGTGGAATGATTTGCATACGTGCTTGGTGTTAGAAAGACAAGTTGAATAGCTGTGAATAGACGCTGATATAATACTGTTTAAGAAGCTCGCAACCGGTTATGTGTTTTTCACCTAGTTTGTAAACATAGTACCTACCCATGTAATATGATGTAAATTAGCTGTTGAATTTTCTTTATAAACAATGTTGTTGATACCAGTGTTATCTGTTACATTCCCGTATTACGCTTCCGCAACTACCTAGTCGGGGTGTGACAGAAGTTGGTATCAGAGCCATTGGTTATAAAGAATTAGGATGTCCCTTAGGATACCCTAAGATAACCGTAGGCTCGATTAACTCTGGGAATAAAATAATATTAAATAATATACACGAATGATTCTTGTGATGAACACGAATGGACAAGTGGGTTATTATGGTCCGGAACGTAATAACGGACTTGTTTGTACGAGGAAATTCGAGAAGAAGTCGATAAACAATCGAATAGGTAAAAACAGCAACATATGTGTATAAAATATAATAATAAATAAATATTTGTGTATATAAATGATTATTTGTGCTTATGTATATAATACCTACATGTATTTTATTATAATTAATTTAGAAGGGTATTATTCTTATCACTAACCATCGTGCAGGAATATGTCAAGATCCACTGATCGTGTACCTAACACTCTACCAACAAGGCCTGAGGAGGAAGAGGAGGATCCGGAGGAAGAACCGGAGGAGATACAAGAAGGTGCAGATGTGGTAATTCCTTATGAGGTACCCCCAAACCAACCCGACTTATCGGGTTATCGTTGTGACACCTACCCCCCTAGGGAATCCCCTAGGAATGTAGTAGAACAGGGAGCTACTAGTGCCTATCGTTCACCTGTTAGAGCACCCAGATCCCCTACTCCACCCGTACAGCATACACCAGTACCTCCACCCACTATTAGAAACCGTCGGACTGCTCGCATTTCAGTGCGTCCACCTGAGCACACCTTTTCCCCACCTCGATCTACGTACCATAGGGGAGAAACATCGCGTGTCCGGGTAACAGAGATACCTGTTCCTACTTGGGGTTTACCCGCCCCGGTACCCGAGCCACCCCATCATTCTGATTCAGCATGGTTTGGTTTAGCAACTGATCAGCTCTTAGAACACTCACACATGATAAATAGTCTAAACCAGCATAGACACGATATGTATGATCACATGAGGTATATGCAGCAGGAAATCAGAATTGTACAAAGATCCAGTGCTGACAGCCACAGGCGTCAGGATCGAGCGATGATACTACTGGGGGCGTGTTTAGCAGTTAATGCGGCCCTAGTGGCTGCTGTGATTTGGTTGTGGTTCCATGTTGCAAAGAATGGATAGGACCTAGTAGTCTGGTCTTATGTATATAGTCTTTTGATATCCCAAGCAGCATTTTGTTACAGCGTGTTGGGCTGGCTTGGGAGTTGTTTGTAGTTTAGTACTATTTCAAGCACTGGCCCTTATCGGGTTAAGTCTACATGTCACTTAGTGACAAATTTTGATACGCATATACAAGCGCTGGCCTATACCAGGTTAAGCCTATGCGCTAATTTTGGATGCATATGTACAGTAATGATTATAATTAATACAAACGTGTTTTCTTTGGCATAGTTATGTGTTGTGAAAGTGTGATATCGTAAAGTTGTGCTGGTCATGGTGAAACGATGTTGATTATTACATAATTGATTATTCTATAGAATGGCCCCGAAGAAAACAAACACTTTGTCTGAGGCGGAAGTGGCCGCAATGATTGCTCGTCAATTACAAGCAGTGATACCAACAATTGTAGCCCAAGTCACTGCAGGCATACGTGCTAACAATGCCGTTAATCAACCTACGAGCACCACCACGGCCACTGTTAATACACCTCCGCCGGACACTAATGTAGCCCCGGGTGTTACTACCCCGGTGAATACTGATACTGTCATAAATAATAATAACACTCTCCCAACTATGAATGTCACTGGGAACCCGGAACCTGTTGTGCACCCTGATAATATCCCGAACCCTGTACCGGTTGTTAACACAACTAATAATAATAACCGAGAACCCCCGCGTCAGGAGTACTCATACAAACAATTTACATCATGTAAACCGATTGAGTTTAAGGGTATTGAAGGACCTAGCGGGCTAGTCAAATGGATAGAAAAGACCGAATCAGTAATTAATATCAGTGAGTGTCCACCGAACCGCGTAGTCAAATTTGCTACCAGTATGTTTCTAGACCAAGCGCTGATGTGGTGGAACACAGTAGTCCAAATAAGGGGACAAGATGCCATTAATCGTATGTCGTGGACTGAATTAAAAACCCTCATGTTAGAGCATTTTTGTCCTAAAAGTGAGATTCAGAGGTTGGAACACGAGTTATGGAATCTGGAAATGAAAGGAGCGGATCATGTGGGATACACGAATCATTTTAACGAACTGTCCCGCTTAGTTCCATGGTTAGTTACACCGGAAGCGAAGCGAATTGAACGTTATATCTGGGGACTGACCCCTGCTGTGAGAAGTATAGTAAATTCAGTTGCCCACCCGACATTAGAAAGTGCTGTATCTCAAACGGGTGTCGTTACTTTTGATTTGATGAGAAGTGGAGTGATAAGAATGCCAGGTGAAACAACAAGTTTAAAACGAACTGATTATGGGACAAGAATACAAGGAAACCTTCAAAACAAGCGGGCTCGCCCGAATACCCGAAGTTATGCTATGACCAGTTCTAATGTAAAACAAGAAACCTATAAAGGGACGTTACCGAAATGCAGAAGATGTAACTTTCATCATGTGGGTGATTGTAAACCGATCATCTGTCAAAAGTGTGGAAGGACGGGACACTATGCCCCCAACTGCAGAACCTTTACCAACACTGTTAACCGTCCACTGCAATCAACTCAACTCCCTCGACCTCAATCAAACCGCCCACAACTCAACCAACAAACCCCACCTACCACGAACCTCCGTGCATGCTATGAATGTGGCAGTACGGAACATTTTCGGAGATACTGCCCTAATTTGAACCCGAGTACGGTGAAAAGGCAGAACCAAGCACAAGCATCAACCTCCAACACAGCTAAGGGACGCGCATTTGTATTAGGACCGGGTGAAGCGCGTCAAGATCCGAATGTGGTGACAGGTACATTCTTAGTTTCGGGTCAGTATGCTTCAGTTTTGTTTGATACGGGTGCCGATAGAAGTTTCGTATCTGTTAATTTCTTACCTTTAGAAAATATGCCGGTTAGTGAACTAACAAAACCATATACTATAGAACTTGCTAACGGTAAGTCTATACTTGTTAACCGAATAGTCCGAGACTGTTCCCTTATCCTAAACGACCACCCATTCCTTATTGATTTACTTCCAGTGGAATTGGGAAGTTTTGATGTTATAGTCGGTATGGACTGGCTATCTAAGTATAAAGCTGAAATTATTTGTAAGGATAAGACCGTTAGAATACCTCTTTCGAATAATGAAGCTATAATTGTTCAAGGTGAGAAATCTGGTACGGTACTACCTCTCATATCTCAACTTAAGGCATTGAGATATTTACGCCAAGGTTGTACATTATACTTGGCGAGTGTAACAGTTAAGGAACCTGAGGAAAAACGAATAGAAGACATCCCAGTGGTACACGAGTATTCAGATGTATTCCCCGATGAGTTGCCTGGTTTACCACCGACCCGACAAGTAGAATTCCGTATTGACTTGATACCAGGAGCAGCACCCATTGCTAAGGCACCTTATCGACTTGCACCTTCTGAAATGCAAGAACTGTCCAACCAGTTACAAGAATTACTGGACAAAGGTTTTATTCGCCCTAGTTACTCACCGTGGGGAGCACCAGTATTGTTTGTAAAGAAGAAGGATGGAAGTTTTCGTATGTGTATTGATTACCGGGAATTGAATAAAGTGACTATAAAGAATAGATACCCCTTACCTCGAATTGATGACTTGTTTGATCAGCTTCAAGGTGCAAAGTATTTTTCAAAAATCGATCTTAGATCTGGTTATCATCAAGTGAGAATTCAGGAAGAAGACGTACCAAAAACAGCCTTCCGAACTCGGTATGGTCACTATGAATTTTTGGTTATGCCGTTTGGGTTAACGAATGCACCTGCAGTGTTTATGGATCTCATGAACCGAGTTTGCAAACCTTACCTTGACAAGTTCGTGATAGTGTTTATCGATGACATTTTGATATATTCGAGAAGTAAGGAGGAACACGAACAACATTTGCGAGAAATCTTAAAATTATTGAGGCAAGAGAAGTTATACGCAAAGTTGTCCAAATGTGAGTTTTGGCTGCAAGAAGTACAGTTTTTGGGACACATTGTGAACTATCAAGGGATCCAAGTAGACCCAAGTAAAATTGAGGCCATTAAGAATTGGCAAGTGCCTAAGTCACCAAGAGAAATTCGTCAATTCTTAGGACTAGCCGGGTACTATAGAAGATTCATTGAAAACTTTTCAAGTATTGCACAACCTCTAACCCTCCTAACTCAAAAAGATCGAACATATGAATGGGGAGAAGAACAAGAAATGGCCTTCCAAACGTTAAAACAGAAGTTATGTGAAGCTCCAATATTAAGCCTTCCAGATGGAACTGATGAATTGGTGGTATATTGTGACGCATCTCGTAAAGGTTTAGGATGCGTACTGATGCAAAGAAAGAAAGTAATAGCATATGCTTCCCGACAATTAAAAGTACATGAAAAGAATTATACGACCCATGATTTGGAATTGGGAGCAGTTATCTTTGCATTGAAGATTTGGAGACATTACTTGTATGGCACTAAATGTACCATCTATACTGATCACAAAAGCTTACAACACATATTTGATCAGAAAGAGCTAAACATGAGACAAAGAAGATGGGTAGAACTGTTAAATGATTATGATTGTGAGATTAAATACCACCCGGGTAAGGCTAACGTAGTAGCTGATGCTTTAAGCCGAAAAGACAGAATCAGACCACTACGGGTACGAGCACTCGGAATGATTGTTCAAAGTAGCCTAACCGAACAAGTTCGCATTGCACAAGATGAGGCTTTGAAGACAGATCAGCTAGAAAAAGAAGAACTACATGGAAATGAAAGGAATTTTGAGAAGAAAACCGATGAAGTATATTATTACAAAAACCGGGTCTGGATTCCAACACTTCACAAACTCCGAAAGCTGATACTTGATGAAGCACACAAATCCAAATATTCTATTCATCCAGGTGCTGATAAGATGTATAAGGATGTTAAAGAATTTTACTGGTGGCCTGGTATGAAAAAGGATATAGCCGTGTATGTAAGTAAATGTGCAACATGTGCAAGGGTAAAGGCGGAATATCAAAAACCTTCGGGAATGTTACAACAACCCGAAATCCCACAATGGAAATGGGAACAAATTACCATGGACTTTGTGACACACCTTCCTAAAACCTCAAGAGGACACAACGCAATTTGGGTAATTGTGGACCGATTAACCAAATCCGCACACTTTATTCCCATCCGTAACAACTACACCACCGAAAAACTCGCTCAAATTTACATCGATGAAATAGTATCTCGACATGGAGTACCTCTTTCGATTATTTCAGATAGAGACAGTCACTTTACTTCACATTTCTGGCAAGCAGTACAAGAAGCCTTGGGAACCCGAATCGACCTAAGTACGGCTTACCATCCCCAAACCGATGGTCAATCTGAACGAACCATCCAAACCTTAGAAGATTTACTTCGTGCTTGTGTACTGGACTTTAAAGGGAACTGGGATCAACACCTCCCGCTCATTGAATTCTCTTACAATAACAGTTATCACAGTAGTATACAAGCAGCACCTTATGAAGCTCTATACGGGCGAAAATGTAGATCACCACTATGTTGGACAGAAGTGGGTGATACTCAAATTTCAAGATCCGATTTAATTCAGGAAACCACCGATAAGATCCACCAGGTTAAACAAAAATTGAAAGCTGCCCGTGACCGACAAAAGAGTTATGCCGATATTCGCAGAAAACCGTTATCTTTTGAAATAGGTGATAAGGTATTTTTAAAAGTATCGCCATGGAAAGGTGTTATAAGATTTGGAAAGACTGGTAAACTAGCCCCAAGATACATCGGACCTTTTGAGATTGTTGCAAAAATTGGTCCCGTAGCTTACCGATTAAAACTACCCTTAGAACTGAGCACTATTCATGACGTGTTTCATGTATCGAATCTGAAGAAGTGTTTGACTGATGAAACGACAATAGTACCACTGGAAGATGTTCAGATCAACGAAAAGCTCAACTTCGTAGAGGAACCGGTAGAAATTGTAGACGGGAAAACCAAACAGTTACGACACAACAAAATTTCATTAGTAAAAGTTCGGTGGAATTCAAAACAAGGACCCGAGTATACTTGGGAACGAAAGGACGAATTCCGAAAGAAATACCCACACCTGTTCCCTAGAAAACCGATGACACATTAAATTTCGGGGACGAAATTTCTTAACGGGGGGAGAATGTGACATTCATGACAAAACGAGGTACACTATATTCTTTACGTAACAAGTAAACGATAAATCGGTTAATTCGTAGTGCTTAAACGAGTAACCGACCGATACTAATTATGACCCGTATACATACTGAGGGGTCATATACGAGTTATATATATGTTATAGAGGCTAACATATTGATATTTAGGCCTCGGTACGTTTAAAACTCTCTAAACGAAAAAGGTTTCGTTTATCGATACGCTATAAGCTTAAACGCAATCGTTAATATCAAAACAAGCATTGTAGCATCCGTTAAGCCGAAAAAGATTTATAAAACACTTATATGACATGTTCTAAGCCATCCGTGAAAATATTTTGGAATTTTACAACGAGTCAGTACGTTTTTCTTATTTTACAAAAACAAGCTGAAAAACACTCGTTTTTGCGTTATTTCTCATACCCGAATTAATTTTCTTGCGAAAAACCGAACCCGAACTAAACTTGAAATGGGCTTTTCATGTTTGGGCTTGTATGTATAATTTAATGGGCCAAAACAGCCCATTAAGGGCCTTATTGAAGTTCCGATCGCAGCCCCTTTTACCCCCCACATGTTTTTCTTTTACAAAGCTTGTAACTTAAGCATTGTTATTCATTTCAATACACCACACACTTTCAAGTCCAGAGCAGCTCCCAACCTGTTCTTTCAAGCTCCTTCCAAAAACCTTAAGGTAAGGTTCAATTTTAATAAGTTTTAGCAAGAATTGATCCATATGATTATCATATAAACATGTTTTGATTAGTGTTAAACATGTTTAACCATCCAAAAACCCTAAAAATCAAGTAAAATTATGTTTTGATGTTAAACATGTATACAAACCTGGAACATATACTTTTTTGGTCAAAAACGCGGATTAGAACATGAATACAACGTTTTTACGGTTAGAAAGTTCGGTTTGAACCTAAAACCGAAACCCTAATTATCAAGGCTGGTACATGGATGATTTATGCTTGGTTTGATGTTATATGATATGTAGATATACTGAGTTTGCAACCCGAGACCCGGAAAGACGTTTAAGCTAGCAAAATTCACCAAAAACCGACAAGGTAAACCCGTAATACTCGTTTAGGGGCTGTTTAGTATTAGGTTGTGACGTGCTGGTTGTTAGCTTGTGAAAATTTTCAGGGACATTAGGGATCATATAAATGAGTCCCTGTTCAAATTTGGTAATTTTTCGATAAACGGAGAATATTTGGTGAATTTATTCCCGTTTATGGGCGTTTATTTGGGAAAAATAGCAAAACATATTGAAAAATTATGAAACTTGGTTTTGGAGCTTGATATGGGATGGTAAGATCACTGGTAAAGTTTGGGAATCATTGGAAATGTCTAAGTATGGTTTGTGCAGCCATGGTTTAATTGAGTTTTAACAGCCGAAAAACGCACAAAAAGGCATTTTGTCAAAAGAGTTAGGTTCTGGAAATTTTGCAGGGGTTATATAGTCACATTGAGACCATTGGTAAAAATTATGGGATTTTTCAGAGGTCGTTTGATATAAACGGGCCATTTATTACACAATTATAACCTATTAAATGAATTTTTATAAATAAATAAATAATCATAAAATTACTGGAAATATTTTTATAAAATTCTCCATGTTTTAATGTATTTTTACAAAAATTTACATAATTTATATGTAATTACATATTTAGTTATGATTTATTAAAGATTTAAATTATAATTGTTTTAACGAAACCGGCAGTTTTGTGTTTAACGGACTGACTGGTATGTCAAAATGTCAAAAGTGGTCAAATATCATATTTTTGAATGATATTGATAAAAACGAACTTTTTACGAGAATTCCGGACAATTCGGGTGAATTGTACGCGTTTTGTATAATCAAACCCGTGTGAAAACGGAAACGAACCCTGCGGTCAAACCAGACACCGAAACCTTAAAGTTCTTTTATAAATCAAATCATTTTATCAATCAATATATTTACTTAAGTTTTATATGATCTTACCTAATCCCGAAACGTATAAACGACCAACTGAGCTAGGCTCGGAAAACGGTGAAACTGAGCCAAATCCAGTTTTAAACATTTCATAGTATACAACGTCACAATCTAAGACTATAGTCATGTTCTGGGTCTAACAGCTATACCCAGATTATCTATACAGCCCGACTTAGCTTGAACACTGTACTAGTAATAACGATACGATACCGTTTATAGGAATCAGGCTATAAACGAGACATTTGACTATCTGACACGTAATTTCTGTGCAAACTACAATAAGGTGAGTTTCACGACCCCCACTTTCTAAACTGTTTTACGAACTTTTGGGGTGAAAAGCATGTTTACATAAACTGTTATACTTGAAAACGTGTGATGATGTGGATTATCTAAGTACTAACACTTGACAAGTCCCCACAAACACAAGTGATTAACTTCGTGCCGGTGACGTGTGGATAGTACTATCGGTTTGACAAACCCAACTGACAGAGCCGGTGGGGTATGCCGGAACATATGTAAACCCAGTTGCACATTGTCATTATATTTTTACATACTGCTATGTGGTGTTAGACATAGTACATACTTGGGGCAAATTGGCTGTTAAATGCCAACGGGAGTGCATGGGCAGTGGAGGCCATGTGTTTTAGCTCGTTTCGGTTTCACTTGTGGCTTAGTATAATGCATCATACACAGACATATATGCATACACACTGTAAACTTTACGAACTCGTGTACTGATTTCATTGAAACTCGTGAAACTTGAAACTCACCAACTAGACGTAGTTGACCCGTTTTACATGCTTTTCAGGTAAAGCAAAAGTGGAATGATTTGCATACGTGCTTGGTGTTAGAAAGACAAGTTGAATAGCTGTGAATAGACGCTGATATAATACTGTTTAAGAAGCTCGCAACCGGTTATGTGTTTTTCACCTAGTTTGTAAACATAGTACCTACCCATGTAATATGATGTAAATTAGCTGTTGAATTTTCTTTATAAACAATGTTGTTGATACCAGTGTTATCTGTTACATTCCCGTATTACGCTTCCGCAACTACCTAGTCGGGGTGTGACCTTAAGCAACGAAGAGCCTTATATAACTGTCACGAAACAAAACATCAACGCACCAGTGGTCTAGTGGTAGAATAGTACCCTGCCACGGTACAGACCCGGGTTCGATTCCCGGCTGGTGCAATTTTTTTTTGCCAACATTCATTATATTGTCAATTTACTAATCTAAATTTGCTACATACAAAATCCCAAATTTTAACTTAATAACTCCATAAGTTTCCATGAGAAAATTTTGCAGACCCAAAAGTTGGTACATATAGATGATACTACCGTGTCGCACATACGTGGCGCACGTGCTCGGCTCCAGAGACCTTATATAGCCTTGCGCCTTTTAAAATCAAGACTACCTCTATACTGTCCTCAACTAGTCATTCTACATTCACTCAAGTTTAAGAAATCATGCAACAAGATACAATATTTTCAAGTTACCAAAGTCTAAAACAAATATATCATAGTTCATACAGACAAAATTACTTTTATGTGACTTTGATAAGAAGAACCACCATGACAAACATACATGTCATCAGAAGCATCACAAGCCATGTGAAGCATGAAGTCTTGGAACTCTCAGAATATACAGCCATTGCCTGTGTATTGGCTCGCCCCGTGCTTGCTAAACTACGCTCAACTGCTTCTTCGGTTGAGTCCAGTATCTGCACTCCAATCATAACAAATTAACCACTTTGTTTAACAAAGTTCATAAACCATTTCTGAATGAAACGTGACTTATTAAAACTTACCTTTTCAGTGTTTTTAACGGATTGATTCATCATGAGAGTACTCTCTTTAAGCTGTCGTGCCAATCCAACCATTTCATCAGTCAAATTTTCTTGAAGCTTCCTGTTCGAGTCAAACAACAACATAAAACACCGTGTTCTAAACTATATGCCAATTTAGGCATGTGAATGCATGCATAGACAGAGAGAACCTGTGCTTTGCAATATGGGACTGTGCAGCAGCATCCAATTGTATAGCGTCTGAATCAGTTGCGTTAACTGTATTTTGGCTTTTGTCTTCAAAACTTGACGAGGGTCTGTTAAATCATGATGAACCAATAACATAAAACGCAAATTCATTATTAACGGAAAATAACATGATAAAGAATATTACTCACATATTTCGCCTTCTCAACCCTGCAGAAGGGGATACACTTTGTTCTTCAGTATTTGGTGCTTCTGGAGATTCTAGGCTTTCCAACTAATAAATAAAAGGAAAATTAATATCTAATTACATGATATTTGAAGTCTGGTTACAAAGTATGACAAAAATGTAAATGAGTAGTTAATAATATAGAAATATACTCACTTCTAAAGAAGCCAAAATGGCGGCAATTGCTTCAATTTTCTCAGAGAATTCACTTAATGTAGCTTTTGAAATCCTACAATAACCAAAAGAAAATTAAGAAAACTTATCACGTTGAGTGCTTTATAAAGATTGAAGCCTCAATTGCCATTGGGTGAGCAAAAACCAAACCATAACCGATAAAATTAGCCGAAATTAACCATAGCCGATAAAACCAATCAGTAAAGGTTAAGTGAATCACTGAATCTGGTTTACCGACCATTTATGCTACGATAAATGTGTTTTCGTTAACCAACCGAAACCGCCCCTGTATGCTTGTTTTTTCAAAATTTATACCTCCATTTCTAGATTCGAACTAACCGAGCTTGGAAAACCATAACCAAGCTTGGAACCGACGTATTCAACTTCAAAACTTCATAAATGAGCTCGGAACACCATAACCAAACCATTTTCAACCGAAACAAAGAAAAAAAATGATAAGAAAATACATCTGACAATTAACCTAACTTAACAGGAATCGACCCATAACCGACCACCTATGGTTATTTAACAAACCAATTTAGTTATGGTTAAGCAAATCTTTTGTAACCGAACCGACTTTGCACACCTCCAATTGATGGTAAAATGAAAAGAAATCAAACCTCGGCAATCCTTCGGGTGTTTTCTCGGCAGCAAGTTGCTCCAACTGCTCTCTTAGAGTACCAACATACTGCAAAATTAGCACTTTATTATATAAGCATATGATTAACCTAATAACAATTAATAAAATTAGCAAATGAAAATGAAATCAAGAATTGGATGAATGACATACATGAATAAGTTTGGATCGATGTTGTTGTTTTGGAGCAGCTGCTAGCAATCGCCTAAAATTGATTTCAGTTTTACTCATTCCCATTGTCAAACCCTAGAAAACATAACATGAGCAATTTAACTTAATTTAATTTAAGCGACTCGTTTACATAAAATATAATAATTGAAGTGAAATCGCATAACAAAAAGTACTATAACAACATACAAAAACGATATAATTGCTTATGATGAAAACGTCTTTAACTTTAAAATATTAGAGGATTCACGCATGACGCACCTGTGGAGTTTGGGGATTTACGATTGTTGTTGTTAAAGTGAATAATTGAATATTAGGTTCCGGTAATCGGATCGGTGGGAGATTATTGAAATGGATCGGCAAGTTTGGGTTGTCCGGGGGGGGGGGGGGGATGGGGGGTTTACAAAACGTTTTATTTTTTTTTAATTGTTAAATAGTAAGAGTAAAAATGTATTTTAAATGAATAATATAAGGGTAGACGGAGTGAGTTCGGGGAGGAAGGCAGTGCAGCTCGGTATTGGTGGGAACACGACCGTGCCCTCCTCGGTACCACCCAAGAAATTAGGTTGTTCAGGGTAGACTTTTGGGATGGAGATGATATTTGGGGCGGGATGGAACGGGAACACCACATCGCCTTTCAAAGAGTCGAAGCAAGATGTTCGAGGTGATGAAAGTTGAAACCACTCCCACCACCTTGACAAACAATCGAAAGTAAGGGTAGTCATAAAGTATCTCCTGGAGTATCTCGGTGATAATATTTTAATAGATGATTGTCTGTAATCGAGTCTGTAATAAGTAAATATTATGTTTTGTCGTTAGTGTTATGTTTATGTTTGAAGTAGGCTGGCAACTAACTTAAGTTAAGCGAAGTCACTTAAGTTCGCCTTATATGTAATATGCGAACTTGTGTAGTATATAAACACAAGTTTGGCCTAGGTTTTGGGATTAATTCTCTAACCGTTATGCAGTGTACTTGTTCTTAGATTGGTTGTAATAGTGTTCTGCAATCAATAAAAGAAGTGTTTATATAGTAACCTTCGTTTTTGCTATACTCATTGTGGTTCTCATGGTGATATCCAAAGGAATTTCACATTTGGTAGCTTATAACAGTCTTGACCCGGTTAAGGACTTATAATATCGATCTCAAAAATTTAAAATGGTATCGGTATCAAGTGGCGAAGCTTGAGCTTAGTCACTGCGGCGATCGAAGTCACGGACCTAAAAATGTCGGGTTAAACAATATGACATCTAAATATCTATTTTTTCTTAAATGATTGTTCTTATAATAATAACTAGATATTTTTTTAACCAAGAAAGACTTAAAGTATTCATGATAATGCAAGTGGAAGGGTGCAGTTATTCGATTCCGCGATGTGTGTGGTGTCTCCAAGGTTGAGGGCGTTGTCCTGTGTGTGGTGGCTAATGGTCTCTAGGATGGTAGCCAACAACGGGCAAAAGACAGTCTGTGCTTAGTGGTGGTCGGTGGTCTTCAGTGACTCGGTATGGCAGTGAATTTGAGTTCTAAACCGAATGAATGGTAGATGGTTTCCAAACCCTAACCCAACGGCAATCCCATTGTTTTTTTATTGTTTAAACAAGTGTATCATTATTACAATTAGCCCCATTCATTGAGTTTTATAAACACAAAGCTTTTAGTATTATACTAGTATTTGTTTATATAAATGCGGGGTTTTATACATATAAAAAGAATCAAATGATGGGATATTATAAAAAAAATGTTCAGTGGTGACCGGTAGTTTTTTGGAGAAACACCTCGGGGGTGACCGCGTTTGATACATATAAAAATTTTTGGACAAAAATCGTGAAATTTACTTATAAACCGTAAAACCGGCAATGACCCTGGTCACCCCGCGCTGTGCCCTTGTTGGTACCAAAAATGTCCGGTATAGTCGTAGTAAAAACTCTTTCCCAAGAACCAAGTATGTACTAAACACATCTGCAAGGACCATTTATGCAACATACCGAATACAAACCCTACGCGGCCCTCACATGTATATATACGCTAGCAGTCAGCTCTTGTTTCATCTTAAACCCCAATTCGATATCCGCCGTTTTATATTTATTCTTTAATTTTTGTTTGAAATTGAGATGATGATGGAAATTGTTTTCCCTATTGGTTTGATTGCCGATATGATGGCGACAACGTATTAGCTCTATCTGATCTTTTTATTTTATTTTTATTATTTTGATTGAATTAAGTTTTGAAATTAGCTTTTGATGTTGAACAATGGATTGGTGAATGAGGTGATGATGAATAGATTCCCTATTGGTTTGATTTGCTAGAATGATGGCTCAACTAGTAGTATTAGCTCTGTCTGATCATTTGCCCTCCATTATTGTTTTGTTCTAGTTTACATTTTTTAAGCGCGTATATTTTTTGAAGTGTTTTGTGTAATTTACATACAGAATTGTTTTGCAGTTATTTATATTATGTTTGTAAGTGAATTATTTGTTACTTAAGAAACGTTTTATGATAATGAAAACCTTCGGCTATTGTGAACATCTGAAACAGTTAAAAAAAACAATAGATTATTAATAACCAATGCTCGAAGTTGTATGGTTGGAATAACCAAATAAGAGAATTGGATTATCTTTGACATTGTGTCCCATGTAGGAGCGCATGAGTGTCGCGCCTGCATAACGGATTGTTGCGAATAGTTATTTGGACCTGGTCAAATAGTTTGTTTCAACTCATGTCATGAATAAATATGATGGTTTTGATTCACCGCTTAAATCTAATTAAAAGTATTTAACCATCTTAATTACAATAATTAATTTTAAGTTTATTACAAGATTATTATCTTGTTTATGACATATTAATTTTGGTTGGGTATTTCTCATTTTGTATAAGTATATAATGAACTTGTTGGTTCATGTTGTAAAACACTTAAAAAATATTTTAGAGTCACTTACAAATACTCATGACAAAATTTGGGTATGAGCACTCTCTATACTTATGTCAAACAACTTCAACAAATTTTCCTACATCTTGATAAACACCAATATAGCCGATGACTTCCTCGGGTTTGTGACCATCTTCGGTATTACACATACTGTTCTGGTTGTTATACACTGGGAAACAAACGTGCTTGAGAGTAGACACGAAATCTGTTTTAAGGGCTTCGTGTCTAACACGATCCTCAACCAAAACCGTTACCCAATTTCAATAATGGAATTGTTGTTTTGAAGAAACATTTGTTGAAGACTCAAGTGAAGAAGACTCGAGACATGGATGCTAGAAGAAAGCTTATGGAAGCACTCCTTGTAAGATATGGATTGAATCATTTCGGTATATAAATTTGTATTTTATATTCTTTTATTGTACTTTTGTAAACGGTATTGTACTAAGTGAATTTCCCATGATTAACGAGAGTATCGTTATTATATTTTTATTATTATCTTAAGTCAGTGAACCACTTTTCCTACACTCGTTACTCGGATAGCTAGCCGGAGTTTTAGTCCCCGTTGAAACTTTTGTGGTTTTAATGTGTAGATTTTGCGTAACAGATATATAATTGCTACACATGATTGTGTTATATGAACAAAGCAAGATGGATGATTCATGATTATGAACAAAACAAAGAAACATAACTCCTATTTGTTTTACCATTTTATAACTTTTTAATAACTTAATAAACATAAGTGTAACTTATGGAACTTTTTCCCTCACAGTATAATATGCTAAATACCTTATTACTTTTTAAAGATTCCCAATTACCCCCTTAGTAAGTAATGATGAAGCTAATGAAGCCTAACTACACTATTTTTTCTTACCAAATAACAATAATGCCTTTAAAAAGTGGGTCCATCAATATTGTTGTTTATTATTGTTAGGTGTGTGTTTAAGGGTAAATTTTGAAAAAAAAAATGTGAACACTTATAATAAGTAGACTTATAATAAGTAGGTGTGAGTATTTATTATTGATACCTTATCTAGCCAAGGAGCTCGGCAAGTTATTGGAGAACTCCCAGAACTGTTATTATAACCAAGAAAAACATGCATGTAACTTGATTACAATTATTTCGATAACCGTAGTGAACCTCTCTGTATGTTGCTTATATATGTGTTTTATTTTTTGTAATTTTTTTTAATAAATACGTGAAAACTATTACTTAATTAATTTTGTTATTATTCTTTAATTATTAATACTTTTTAAAATAAATAATTAAAATAACTATTAACCTTGACGTCAGGTTAGCACTCCAAGCACCACATTTTGACGACGAGGATGGCACATCGGGCGCCAAATACGATGATTTTCTTGCCGTATATATATTTGTTTGTTTTGTTTTATTTGTATGAAGTACAAACTCATTGTACATGTTGTGTATATATATATATATATATAATACACTAAAGAAGGGTAAATTAAGACATCCATTTTTAAGTAATTTACAACACTTAAAGCATGAAGTACATGTGTAATTAAGGGTAAACTTGTCTTTTAAACACAATTCACTCAACTTACAAGTTTGTCCCCTCTTCTTTAACCATATCATGTTTTTAGTTTCAACTTTAAACCAACTTCTCACCTACGATTTTTAAACGACGATAAGTTTTTCATACGTTAATATTTTTGTAAAAATATTGCACCATAAAAACGAGTATTTTATTCTCTTTAGTTTGTATATAATATTATTATAATTTTTTCAATTGAAAAATTAATATGTTACGTAGGGGTGTTCAATGCCAGTTTTGATTGTTTTTAAACGAAAACTAAACCATTAAAAATTGAAACCAAACTGTTATTAACGGTCTGGTTCTGGTTTGGTTTAAGAGTTTAAGCTTTGATAATAAAATTTGCTTAAAATGATTACCAGTATAACAATATCATCAATTAAAATATGATATTCAAAAGGATAAAGGAAGTAAAAAAAACGACTGAAAGTAAACAACCCAGCCAGGAAACCAAACCGATGACCAGTTTAAACGGTTTCAAGGTTTTAAACCGAACCATGAACACTCATAATTGGTACATGATTAATAAATTCCGCGTTCAAAGACCATCGCGCGGGCACTCGTCTAGTATATATATATATGTAATTTTATTTATATTGTTTGTATTTTATTTTTTATTTGTTTTGTTGTAATATTGA